>NC_056726.1:1959852691-1960152691 GCF_019279795.1 Protopterus annectens
ATTAGCAAAAAACCTGTACACATGTTTTAGCTTCCTCATGATTGTGTCCAAAAGGCATCACATTAAAGCATGTAGATGTGAAGGCTATGTGTTTGTTTAATAAGATTTTGATTTTGAGCACCTCAAATTTTATGCTTTCAGTGTTTGTGCATAATTAAACTAGAAACAGTGTTCTGGTTTTTAGCTCATTACATGTTAGTTTGCAAGTACTGGAGTTTGGTGTCATTTGTATAAATTATCTCCATGTTGTGAACATCTATCTAGATCATCATCATCAGCCCCCTTCTTCCCATTTTTCTACACGGGGTCGGGGTATCATGTTAACTGTCGCCAACTCTCTCAATTCAGTACCACACTTCAACACTCATGCCTGACCATCGCAGACCCTCTTTCGTACAATCCATCCACCTTTTTGCTGGGCGTCCTCACTTCCTCTCACCTTCTTCCTGTCTGTCCCAAATCTTCCTCACCAGATTGTATTCTGCTTTTCTACACATGTGCCCAAACCAGCGTAATCTGTTTTCTTTGATCTTTTCTGCAATTGGAGCTACTCTGGCTTCTGCTCTTATGTCCTCATTTCTTCCTCTGTCCCACAGTGGGCATCCTACCACCTTTCTCAGGCACTTCATTTCCATCACCTCTAGCTTCTTCAACTGTTCTACCTTTACTGCCCAGGTTTCTTTACCATACAGTAGTACTAGTCATACCACTGTCTTGTACACCTTACTTTTTAGCTTCTTTGGCATTCTTCTGTGATAGACTACACCAGATACTCTATGCCAGTTGGTTGTAGCCCCTTTGATTCTAGCTTTGACCTCTTCATTCAGACTTCCCTTCTTCTCAAACACCCCTCTCAGATACTTGAAGATGTTAACCTGTTACACTATTTTCCCTTCTATCTCTATTCTCAGCTTCTTCTGATTTCCCCAATTTGCTGCCATTACCTCTGTCTTATCTGTGCTTAGCTTCATCCCATTTGCCTTCAGATTTGCATTTCATTCTCCTATTCTTTGCTGAAGTTCTAGCTTAGAGTCCGCCTGTAGTGCCATATCGTCTGCATACAGCAGCTTTGTTGATCTATCCCCTCCAACTTGTTTGCTAATGTAGTCCATCACCAGTATGAACAGTAGTGGGCTCAAAGCTGAACCCTGATGTACACACCAACTCGCACTGGGAACCCTTCTGTGAGACCGAACACTGTTCGTACTTGAGTCGTTGGGTCTTTGTACATAGCTTGCACTAATTCTACCAATGTTTCTGGGACTTCAAACCACCACAGTACTGCCCACATCAGCTTTCCTGGGACCTTGTCATATGCATTCTCCAAGTCTAGGTTCATAGGTTCATAGGTTCATAGATTAGTACTAAGATAACTGCTCTTGCGAGCCATCCCTTGCGAGACTCAAACCCTGCACCTTGTGTTTGTAAGGCAAACACTTTAACCATTACGCCACTCTCCCACCAGGAATGCCCAGTTGGACTCACTCCTCATCTCTAGCTTCTTCTCAAGTATCTGTCTCAATGCAAACATCAGGTCAGTTGTGCTGCATCCTGATCTGAATCTAAACTGCTCATCTCCCATCTTACATTCTACTACTCTCCGTATCCATTTATCAATCACCCTCTCCAGAACTTTCATGCAATGTGATAGGAGTTTGATGCTTCTCTACTGCCCACAGTTGTGGATGTCCCCTTTGTTCTTGTACACTGGCAAGAGTATGCTTATTCTCCAGTCATCTGGGATATGCCTTTCTCTACACAGTGCTATTAGTATCTTCAGGAGTCATTTCTCCCCTATATCACCCAGCATCTTTATCATATCTGTTGTGACCTCATCTGAGCCTCCTGCTTTCCCTGACTTCATCTTCCTTAGTACTGTTCTGACTTCTTCTAGGGTGTGCTCCTCTTCTTCTCTCTTCATAGGCTGTTTCTGAGGCAGTACAGCTTCTGTGGGGTTTTCTTCATTCAGAAGCTGCTGGAAATACTCCTTCCATCTGCTTTTGATGTCCTGTGGACTGGTGAGCAGGTTGGTGCTGTCATCCTTTATGAAGGGTATCTGACTATATTCTTTATCTTTCTGTCTTTGCCTTGCAACCTGATATAGTTTCTTTGTGCCCCTTACTTAGTCACTTTCCAGAAGTTGGTAGAGTGCCTCTGATGCCCTATTCTTTGCTATTGCAACTTCTTTCTTAGCTTCTTTGTCAGCCAACCAGTAGTCCTTCCTAGCCTGATCAATCTTTTCTATCTCCCACTTCTTCCTGCACTCCTTCTTTCTTTTGATGACTTCCTGGACTTCTGCATTCCACCACCAGCTTTCCTCTTGTACCTTATTTCCATACCTGGCTCAGTCACATATCTATTCTGTAGTCCTAACACATGCTGTTTTAAGGCACTGCCATTCTTCTTCAACTCCACCTATTTCCTCCTCTTCTTGGGGTGCTAGAACCCTTAGTAATTCCTTGAACTGTTATACTTTCTCTCCAGTCAACTTTCAGGTGTTCAGCCTGTTGACCTTAAAGCTTCTCTCACCACTTCTTGCAACTGATTGTGACAACTAGTGGTTTATGCTGTGGACCGACTGTTACACTGGGGATGACTTTGCAACCATGAATTCTACCCCAGTGCCTTTTCCTTACTAGGAGGAAGTCTACCTGAGTTGCATGTTGACAATTGTTATATGTGACCTTGTGACTGTCACTCTTTCTAAACCATGTGTTGGCTAGTATCAAGCCATTTTCCAGACATAAGTCTAGAATGGCTTCTCCTTCTTTATTCCTATTGCCCCCCCCCCCCATGTGGACTCAGGCAGTCCTCATATCCTGTTCTGTCTGTCCCATTATGTGCATTCAAGTCAACCATTATCAATACCAATTCATGTTGTCCTACTTTATCTAGTAGGTCCTGCAACTGCTGTCTAAATGCACTCTTTTCCTCACTATCACAACCCTGCTGTGGGTCATAGGCTGAGATTATGAATACTGCCCTATCATTACACTGGAGTCTGACTGCCATGAGTCTGTCATTAATTCTGATGGTATCCCTTACTGCCTTCTGAAGCCTCTTTCTCACCACAATTCCTACACCATTTCTAGCCTGCCCTCCACCTGCGTAGTACACTCTAGATCCCAAGCCAAGTGGCTTTGCTGCACTTCTCTTCCATCTCATCTCTTGGATACATAGGATGTCTGACCTCCTCCGTATCATCATGTCATCCACTTCCAAGCTGTGTCCTGTCAGTCAACCTACATTAAGCATAGCAATTCTTAGTTCATGTTTGGCAGCTTGGTTGGTTTTACATCCAGCTTTCGCTCAACAGAGCTATCCCAGGTAACCCAGGCTGGGCAACTACACACGGGTCAGCCAGTAGCTTATTGACCCAGGGCTGCTGGGCTTTATGGTGGGAACACATTTGCCAATAGGAGCACATATACCCCGCCCACTGTTAGCAAGGCTCCCTGGCGTGGGTCACAGTAGGCCGGTTCCTCAACCCACTTATCACTGGTAACTACCCATGCCCATTTTTGGTGACATTAGTCAACATGACCAAATCACCTAGAGCCATATTTTACACTATTGAGTGGCTAGCCCTGCCATGGTGCACAGTCTGTGATCCGTGTTCTCTTATCTTGAGGATACAGTGCACCACAGTAGATGCCCAAAGCAGTTGGTCTGTACAACTCTTCCCCCTATAGGGCACCATGTAGAGTCTGTGCTGCTGCCCTCAGCTCCATTCATTGGTGAGTTTGAGATGGAGACACTCAGCATGTTTTTCAAGCATGGGAGAAGCCTGACTGAGACACAGGGAGAACATGCAAACTCCAAACAGACATTGGTCGGAGGTCAGAATCGAACTTTGTACCTTCTTCATCAGAGGCAAATACCTTAACCACTAACCCATCTGGTCTCTGTCTATCTAGATATAAAGATATAAATAGCTATATGTCTAGATAGATATACACAATTGCACAAACACACACGCACATATACATTTAATTACACAGACCTATGTAGTCATCTTCCTGGGTTCCAAAGTCTTGAGTATTTCCTTGAAATTGAGTCAATGCCCAGGTCCTCAACCTCGTTTGGGTTGACCTTAAAGCCATCTCTGGTCATTGCTTGCAGCTGATTGTGGCCATTAGTTGTTTATATTGGAGGCTGATTGTTTCACTGGGGAGGACTTTGCAGTCTCTGATTTGACCCAATACTCTTCCTTACTAGGAAGAAGACTATCTGAGTTGCATGGTGACCACTCTTGTATGAGATCTTATGACTATCTCTTTTGTTGAACCATGTGTTTATCACCATCAAGTCATTTGCCAGACTAAAGTATAGAATGGCCTTTCTTTCTTTAACCCTGTTGCCCCACCATGTGGATCAAGGAAGATTTCATATCCTGTTCTGTTTGCCCCAATATGAGCATTCATGTCTCCCATTATCAACATCAACTCATGCTGTCCTGCTGTAGCTATCAGATCCTGCGACTGCTGCTTGAGTACACTCTTTTACTGTCCATCACAACTCTGCTGTGGGGTATATGCTGGCATTATGAGCACAGTTCTGTCTTTACACTGGAGTCTGATGATGTCCCTCACTGTCTTAAGACAAAATACAATAAAGCATGATTAAGGTTGTTGTGTCTTTCGGTTTTTCCCAGTTAGGGCTTTCCACAGCGGAACTCCGGTCCACTAATGATTGGTAGTAGATTTTTACGTGCCGAGTTGCCGGCCCTGGTGCACAACCTTCAACGAAGGTACGCCCATTCATGCATTTCTCCACACAGAAGATGCTCTAGCTGAGAATCGAACAGGACAACATCTTACTGTGAGGCAACAACACTACCGCAGCACCACCACATTTTTAAGGTATCAAAAAATAAAACGAAAATGACAATGTAACATATAACTAATATAAAATCAATATACAATTAATATCCCAAGGAATGTTAAAGGTAAAATCAGGCGAGATCAAAAATTGAAAAAATAAAAAAATTGCTCCAAATATGAGTAAGGGAAAGAAGAACCAAAAATGACTAAATTGGATTACATTATCATTACAGGGAAGCATTGCTCATTTATCTAATATGTTCTTAACTTAAAGATTTATTACCATTCCCAAGTTAAAATAAATATTAATTTTTGCTGTTTCTAGGTCTACTACCATTTGAATGAAACAGTAAACATTCTGTAGCATGCACACAGAGTCCTAAATCTAGGATGAGTAAACCGGTACGGATGATGGAAAACAGCAGCATCTCAAAACAGCACGTGTGAAGACTATAGAACAGATACATGGCTGAGACAGGTATGGAAGTAAGCTACACAAGGAAAGCTACTGGTGGAATACAAAAGTCCAGAAAGCTATCAAAAGGAAGAAGGGGTGCTGGAAAAAGTGGGAGACAGAAAAAATGGACCAGACTTAGCAGTAATGCTGGTCAGCTAACAAAGAGGCTAAGCAGGCAATCACAATAACAAAGAACAAAGCATCAAAATCACTCTATCAGTTTCTGCAAAGCGTCTCAGCAGATGGCACATATAAATTCTGTCAGGTTCCAAGGCAAAGTCAGAAAGATAAAGAAGAAAGTCAGCAGGCACCATTCCTAGGAGATGCTGGCAACAAACTTCTCACCAGTCCGCAGCACATCAAAGGCAGATGGAAAGAATACTTCACGTAGCTCCTGAATGAAGAAAACTCCACAGAAACAATGCAGCCTGATACACAGCCTACAATAAAAAAGGAAAAGACCCCACCCTAGAAGTAGTGAAAGCAGAAATGAAGAAAATGAAGACAGGAAAAGCAGCAGGCTCAGATGAGGTCACTGGACATATAATCGAGTGTCAACACAAAAATAAAAATATAGGTGGAAAGCATTAATGGTGCACTCAAAAATTCAACACTTTCCAAAACACACATATACGAGTGTACCAAAACTATGCAGAGACTGCTTACTAAAAACAAACTTTAATAAAATGTTTGTAAGCGCTTTCACGGTCCTTTACAAACTGCTTTTTCAGACAATTAAATACATAACATAATCCAGCTTTTATAATGAGCTCTAATTTCAGCTGACCAATCCACTTTGTTCGGCAATTTTCTTCACCATAGCAGTGGGCAACTTCTGAACAGCAATATAAGTCTAAACAACAACCACTAAAATAATATCTATATAAAATTGGTTACATGTGCCATAAATAAATATAGGTAAAAAATATAAAGGATAAGCACTTAAAAAAATACATATAAATGTAGATACATAAGATTAATTACAACAATTCATAAAATGACTGTTTAAATAATATTAATGTTTGAACCCTAACAACTGTTATCCCTACTTACATTTGGTCATTACTGCTTATATTACCTGCGCAGATTCCTGGCCTTTAATATGGGCTTCAATGGTATTTTATCATTTAAACCTTTCCCAGCATCTGTCCTCAATCTAATAATCCATCTGATGCCCACATTTGGTGAAAAGTACCCAGCTGTTATCTAAATGGCAAAAATTGAATTTAGAGCTAAGTTTTAGTTATATATAGCTGTTGCTTGATTTCTTTAAACCAGAAGAAACATTGTTGACTGAACAGCAAAACCTTTATCAAAGCTTCCCACATGATATAGTGGATGGAAGGGTGAATGAGATTTGGAATTCAGTGTTCTTGTATGAAAGCAGACTGATATAGTCCAAATATAAAAAAGCTTGAAAGATATAAAGTTGATTTCTCAAATGGACATGTTTTTGTATGGCCAAACATTAAAACAAGGAAGCCGAAGGAAGGGGATGATATTAGAAGTGAAAATCCAGCAATGCAAAGTACTGTTATGGATACATGTACAGTGATATTTAATGGAGGAGCAGTTTAACAAGGAATAGCAGTGGATGTTAATGTTGAAATACATGACTCGTCAGCGATAGTTAGAGGAGCTAGAAGGAAGACCACGCTCTCAACAACTGTAGATGTTGCTGCGACCACTAAGGCATCTGAAGCTCCATCTAGACAACATAGTGCTATTGACATAGTAAAGGATAATACAGAACAGCGGATGCCTACAGCAAACAATGGAGATCAGGATTTTATGTTTTTTCCGATCACAATGAACAAACTGGGTTACATGGAAGAACAAGGAACCAGGAATCGATCGAGAAGCAGGGGTCGAGTGACGAGAAATTAGCAGCAAGATCCGCTGAACACCCACCCAATCAAGAAAATGTGGCTGGACAAAAAGATTCCTTGATTTGGAATATTTCTACTAGGAGACTTTCATTAGGTGAACGTACATTGTTAGAGAAAGGACTATCTTACATCACTTCACCATGGACTGAGGTAACCGAATCTGCTATTGATCTTAAAATGTTCATTAGGAATGTAATGCTTCAAATTCAAAGTAACCTTTATTGTCATTTACGACTACACAAGTGCAGGCTAAATGAAATTCCAAATATCAACTCAGCAGAGAGTACAGAGGAAGTAAGGATAACAAGAACAGCAGGATAACGTTTTAATTAAAAAAAGATATTCAATACAACACCCACAGAAGGATAAATAAACCAACAGTAACAGCAAAAACACACAAGCCAGCACCCCAGACAGTGATGACAACAATACTGTAGATAGCAGCATGACATTGTAGGATTGCACATGTTAAGATGGTCTTCCATTGTTCATCTGCATCACACAAACAGCAGGCAATTGCACATGAATAACAAAATACATTGCTACATCAAAGAATAAAAAAAAGGTATTGCACACTCTTCAGCTGAGCAACGTATTGTGAATGATTACTGACTAAATAATCGGTGCTGGTATCAGAGTTTATAAGTCTCAACACTGTTGGGTAGAAGCTGTTTAAGTATCTAGTTAGTTTTAATAATACAGAGGCAAATAATGGAAACTTTGTTAAGAAGCCTAGTATGGTTGTACTGGCCAATCATCCTTTGTTGGATATATATAGTAGGCTGTGTGAAAATGAACTACCTAGAACATTAGGTGAAAATAGACAGAGTAAGCATACCTTTCAATTGTTCAGATTTCCGCAGAATGTCCAGATTTTTGCCTCATATCTTTGGTCTTTTCACCATAAAATTTATGGATTTCTGAATTTTTTTGGCAAATCAGTGAGGATTGAATTCCCTAAATAATGGCAGGTGTTTGCTTTTCAGACTTAATATTCTTCAAAAAATGCATGGTAACACAATATCATTTATTCTAGCAACTTTCTCAGTTTATAAGAGCAATATTTAAAATTTGTTCCTATTTTTAGGGCTTTGTCTCCCCATTATTTTTGGCTTTGTCCAGATTTTTTGTGCTAAGAGTTTGAGAGCTATTTCAGTAAGAACTTTAAAAATTTGAATGCACCTGAGAGAACAGCATTGAAACAGCTACAAAATGATAGAACTAGTGTGATTTCACCAGCTGACAAGGGAAGGCCCGTAGTCATTATGAATTGAGACTATTATTTTGAAGCCATGGGACATATACTAACAAGTGAAAAAGCATATAGAATAGTGTGTCACACTGATGTTCAAAAGATGATTGTTAGGGTAAATAACACAATACACATATCTTTTGCTACGAGTCATAGAATTGGAACTTTATAATTATTTTGTCATAGATGCACTTGTTATACAGGTGATGCATGGAATCCTGAAAATTTATAAGGACTCCTTTTCCCTCCATGTAGGCTGATAGTCTTGGGCCACAACTGGTACATGGAATCAATCTCTTTATATGTTGAGAAGCATTTAAGACCTGTTTTGAGTAATAATCAAATTATATTAAGAAACTCAAAACATTTTTAGGTGACTTTTATAAGTTTGCTTTAAGTTGGGTTCCCCAAGGTAAAGAGTATTTGTTGGTTACTACGGACACGCAGTCCTTGTTTACAGTCATCCCCACTATAACAGACACAGATATGACGCAGTCTTGTTTAACTAGATATAGTGATTATAATTTGAGATTAATTGAACTGATATGCCTATTAATGGAGTTGATATTAGAGAATAATGTTTTTCTGTTTGATCAAATGCTGTGTTTAAAACAAGAAGGCATAACTATGGGCACATCATGTGCAAATAGTTACGCCAATATGGTGATGGCAATATGGGAAGAAGAAGCCATTCTAAAATCAACTTTAAGGCATCAAGTAGTCTTCTAAAGATGGTTTGTGGATGACCTGTGTTTAATATGGGCAGGATCTGGTAGTGCCCTCACAAAGTTTCATGAATATTTGAATAATAGTAAATCTTTTTTGAAGTTTTGTATAAATAGTTCTTTAAAACAGGTGGATTTCTTAGATGTTACAGTATTTAAGTTTACAGAGGGGACACTTTGTACCAAGATTTATTCATCGCAAGGAATGCTATAGGAATACTCTGATTCGGGACAAATGATGGGTAGAGAAGATAGAATTGTGAAGGGGGATGTGTCTGTTGTTCGAGTGCCAGTATCTTATTCCAGTAATGTGAATGTAGTTACTGGCATTATGAAGAGGTATTGGCCTATTTTAATGAGTGACTGCAACGTAGCACAAATAGTGAGAGACAGACTGAAGTTCCTATTTAAAACAGGAAATCTTTGAAGAGATTATTGTGTTATCCTAATAGTATGGGTTATGATGTCATGCCCATAATTGATTTAGGGACCTCCCCTTGCTGAAATGCAATTTTTGTACATACATAGATACTTCAGGGAGATTTTTACACCCTGATACGGGAAGAAAATACAGCTTCAAAGTGAAAGCTGATTGTAATACAATGGATATTATTTATTTAGCACATTGCATCACATGGTCATCGTATTACATGTGGAAAACAAATAGAAGATTTAAAGACAGAATCAGAGTGCATATATATAATATTAGAAATAGGATGTTCACGAATGTGCTTGCAAGACATGCAATGCAATATGAGACTCATAGTTTTAAATTCCAAGTTATTGAAAAAGTTATGTTAAGTAAAAGGGATGGTGATATTGAGAATCTAACAAAAGTATTGGAAATCAGATGGATTATTAGATTGAGGGTAGATGCTGGGAAAGGTTTAAATGATAAAATACCATTGAAGCCCATATTAAAGGCCAGGAATCTGTGCAGGTAATATAAGCAGTAATGACCAAATATAAGCAAGGATAACAGTTGTTTGGGTTCGAACATTAGTATTGTTTAAACAGTCATTTTATGAATTGTTGTAATTAATCTTATGTATCAAGCTTTATATGTATTTTTTAAAGTGTTTATTTTTTATATTTTTTACTTATGTTTATTTATGGCACATGTAACCAGTTTTATATAGGTATTATTTTAATGGTTGTTGTTTAGATCTCTGCTGCTGTTCAGAATTTGTCAGCTGCTATGCTGAAGAAAATCGGCAAACAAAGTAGATTGGTCAGCTGAAATTAGAGCTCATTGTAAAAACTGGATTATGTTATGTATTTAACTGTCTGAAGAAGCAGTTTGTAAAGGACTGTGAAAGCGCTTATGAACATTTTATTAAAGTTTGTTTTTAGCAAGCAGTCTCTGCATAGTGTTGGTACACTTGTATATGTGTGTTTTGGAAGGTGTACAATCAAGTGTATAATCAAGATTTGGGATGAGGTTAGGAGTGAAGTGGCTCCTGAGGGCACTGATAAAGGTGTGGAGAGAAAGGCACATCCCAGTTGACTGGAGAATAAGCATGCTAGTGCCAGTGTACAGGATCAAGGGGGAAATTCACAACTGTGGGCAGAACAGAGATATCACTCCTGTCTCAATAAAGTGTTGGAGGAGGTGACTGATAAACGAATATACATGGTAACAGAAAGTACATAAGGTAGCATAAAGTAGGATGGGAGATGAGCAGTTCAGATTCAATTCTGGATGCAGCAGAACTGACCTGATATTTACAGCGAGAAAGATACTTGAGAAGAAGCTCAATATGTGGAAAGAGTCCAACTGGGCATTACTAAACTCAGAGAAAGCATATAACAAGGTTCCAGCAAAGCTGTTTAGGCAGCCCTACAATGATTCAGTGTCAATGAAACACTGATAGAATTAATGCAGGCTGTGTACAAGGATCCAGTGACAGAAGTACGAACAGCATTCGGACTCACTGGTAGGAGTGGGGGTTTATCAAGGTTCAGGTCTAAGCCCACTGCTATTCATACTGGTCATAGAATACATTAGCAAACAGGTTGGAGGTGACAGATCAACAAAGCTGTTGTATGGATGATGTGGCATTACAAGCAGACTCTGAACAGGAACATCACCAAATGATGGAAGAACGGAACGTAAAACTCAAGGCACATGGGATCAAAATGAGTACAGACAAGACAGTTGTCATAGCAGCATATTTGGTAATCAGGAGGAGCTAAAAGCAGGTTAGCAGCTTCAAGTATCTAAATGGGGTTGTTGAAGAGGGGAAGTCTGAGTGAGGATTTCAAAGCTAGAATCAGAGGTTCTGCAGCCCAGTGGCACAGTGTATTGAGGTAGTGTGTGACAGAAGAATGCCAAAGTAGCAGAAAAGTTAGGTGTACAAAACAGTGGTGTAACAAGTACTTCTATATGGTACAGAAAGCTGGGCATTGAAAGGAGAACAAAGCTAGAAGTGACAGAGATGAAGTGGCTGAGATGGGTTGTAGGATGCCCAATGTGGTTCAAATTTAAACATATTGATATTGGAGCAGAAGCCAAAACATCTCCAGTTGCAGATAAGATCAAAATGAACAGATTGCAGTGGTCTGGGCACATGTGTAGGAAAGCAAAAGGCAATACGAAGAAGAGGATTTGGATGCACATTATGGGACAAATTAAGAAATGATGATATCAGAGCAGAAGCCAAAATATCTCCAATTGCAGAGAAGGTCAGAGATAACAGATTATAGTGGCTTGGGCACATGTGTAGGAAAGCAGAAGAACATTTGTTGAAGAGGATTTGGAGAGACAGGAAGAAGGCAAGAGGAAACAAAGACAGCCAGCAAAGAGATGCATGGATTATGTGAAAGAAAACTTGTGACAGTCGGGTATGACTTTAAAAAAAAATATGACTGTGGCACTGAATCGGGAGACAGGTGGGGGTCAATGATGATGATTTTATGGCAACTCTATGGGCAGACCCTGCAGGTATTTCATAGCATATTATGAAAGTAGATTGCCAAGCCTTTCTTCCGCACAGATATTGCTGCTGCCCAGTTGTGCCCCAACCAGATTTTGAACTCAAGTTTACCAGTTGGTAATCCTGTGCCTTAACCTCTGTGCTCTCAGGCTGGAGTTTACTGTAACCATTGTTTTGTTAAAAACACACATAAAATAAATCTGAGGTTAAAGATGTAGTTCCTATCATTATATTATATTATATTATATTATAGTATATTATATTATATTATATTATATTATATTATATTATATTATATTATATTATATTATGTATAGAACGTTTTACAGCCAACATATTAAAGGTATCTTTACACCTTTTGTGCTGTTTATACAATTTTAAAAGGTCTGAAACCAATCAAATTATTCAATTGTTGGGAGACTGAGAGTTTGTTGAATATACAGAACATAGTACTTATTGAACGTATTTTTCCTCTCAATAGCTGCAAACATTGTCTAATTAACCTAAAGTGCAATAACCCTGAACTTTTCCCAGGTGGCACAAGTTCAAATATTGGCTTGTGGACTTGATGTCCCAGGCAGGTGAGGATGGACATGCCCATCCAGGACAGGAAGGAGTCTGTGTGTGCCAGGGGGGCATGAGCATTGACTAGATCTCCCTGGTAAAGATGAAGGAAACTGCCACATGCAAACATGACAGGCAGTGCAGTGCTAATATATATTGCATATCCAACCCGCAGGTGATGGATGGATGGGTACAGGGGAAAGGCTTAAGGGACAAAAACCCAAACCACCCTAACAGTTGTCATAATGATGGCCCCTCCCAGCTAACCCTCAGTACATTGATGGAGAACATGGGGAAAATGGTGATGATAACTGCAAATATTGGTAAAGTGTTGTTTTTTTTGTTTCCCCTTTTGTTTTGCTGAGGTATACTTAGCTCAGTAGCTGTAATTAGTGAATAGTTTAGGTAAAGTTAAAAGAAATCTAGGCCCAGAAGCGAATAAGAAAATTGTATCCTGAGGCTGGATGGGACTGCTATGATTTTTTTTTCATTTTTTTATTTTTTTATTTTAACACCAAGTCTTGTATTAACCTATCATAAACACATTTTATGACTGTATACTGAAGAATCATTCTGATAAGGTCAAAGAAGGTTAAGTATTATTCAGCAATGAAAACATGTTGTCAAGCATTTTATAAGGTCTAGACCTCCAAACATATCATATCATAAAGAAAGAATAGATTTCTGTATGTTAGTATTCAAAATTCTATCATGGAATCTAACAGCATACAGTTGTTCAAGAAAAAGAAAATGGTTGTGCAATTTAGATGTCTATGTAGCATATATTCAAGAAACATGAATAACTTCCAGTATGCAACAAAGTGGCTCTTTATTGCCAAAACAAAAAATTATTTTCATTGCAAGAACTATCAGTCCTGATATCTCCTGCCCTGAAAAGAGAAACACCCCCGACACACACACGCACATAATATGTGAATTCCAAAGTAGCATAAAGAAGTTAAATAAACATTGCTGGTGTGGCATGACACAAACCCTGCTGAGCCTGGTTAGTGTATTGCTTATTCTGTTGTGTGTACTATAATGTGCATCTTGGAAGGCAACTGCTGAGTTCTGAGTCTGGGTCAGACATGCAAACCAGGGGGGGGGGCAGAGTTCCTAAGTCTAAAGCAGCCAAGTAAACCAGAAAGAAGCAACTTACTATTGCAACTAATAAATATCGGCTGCTTCTAGTGATATATCATGGTGACTGCCTGTTAAGGGGGCGGGTCATATTCCTGACATCTAGGTCTAGAAAAAGTTCTGAAGAGGAGAGTCCAGGGAGCTACATGTGATGGATGAAGGTAGTGTGAAAGGCATCCCTGACACCTGAAAATTGAAAGGAAATGATGTCCTACAAAGATGAAACTACTGTAATAAGTGCAACGAAAAGAAAATACTGACATTGAAAAGTACTGTTTGTTTTACTGGACAGGCTGGATTTTACAGACACATTTTACACACTTTAGAATAGGTTTGGTTGAATAGGCCTGACAAGACCAATGCTTTATCACAACATGTTAAAATGCATCCTGCACACTCCCTTACATTTATGGTGCTGCAGTTCATTCCTGAAAACATAAGGGGAGGCGATGTGCAGGATCGCCTGAAGTTGCTGAAATGGATTGGATCGTCAACTTACAAGCTGATCGTGAACTTGGACTTCATGGTGTGGTACCATTAAAACCTATTCTAAAGATCAAACATTTCAAAACCTGCCACTGATTTTCTCAGTTAGCTTTGAGTCAAAGAAAGCATGCGCCTCCTCCCCTTTCTTCGCTATTTCTTGTATAGAAAAATTTTATTGGAATGAAGTGGAGGGATTGACCCATATATGCACTGATTGTTTTAGGCTGTTACATTATGGCTCATGCACTCTGAATAACAGCCTTTTATGTGACAAGATGCACCTTATTGATTAAAACAGTGATAATTTACTACATCATGTTTTATTTTTAACTCAGCTGTTGCATTATTTTTTGAATCCATCTGAAGAATGAGGACTGGTATCTGCTCTAGCAGAGCATTGTTTATTTCGAAAGCAAATGCACACCTAATGGAGTGATGTTTTAACTTACACTTGAAGTTTTTCCACTGACTGGATTCTAGGGAGGGTGTAATGTTACCATCATGTCCTGATAGGATGTTTCACCTCTGGCTTACACTGGAGGTGTCAGTTTGTGTGGCCTTCTTCATCGGTTAAGCCTTCCTTAAATGGAACCTTTTTTCAGTTGCAACAGGATCTGAGGAAGGGCTTTTGCTTTCCTACACATGTGCCCAGACCACTGTAATCTGTTCTTTTGATCTTATCTATCCTGAATGGTGCACCTTTTTGTGTTTTTATATATTTTTCTACAAGGATTTTGCTACAAATATTCCCTTTTTATTGAGGGTTCATTTTAATAAAGGATTTCAAGAGTTTTTGGATGTTCATGGTAGTTCGTTTGTGATTTATTCACTGCAATTATAGAGTTTTGGTAACTGTGAAGAACATTAACTATAATATTCAGGCACTACTTTTCATGTCCTTACATTCTGCAAACCACAGAAGGACTTGTTGCAGTATTACAGACATCACTTCCAGCCATGGTGTCCTTTATTTTATCAATCATGCTGGGGCAATTTCTCTGCATTTCCCAGAGGGCAGAGTACTAGCCTTACTTAATGCATGCCATGATCATGAATCTCTGTGAAAGTATTTGTGAACAGAAAAAACTGGTGATCAAATGGAACAGCCTTTCAGTGCAAGAAACAGGATCAGAAAAATGCATGTATCTGCATGCATGAGTGTGATTTAGGACTTAAGAATGCATAACACCTGCAAGAAGTTTTTGTAAGGAGTTTGAGAATGTACACTAAACCATGATCAATGACAACCAATAGTGGGTAATTTATCCGCTTTTCATGATTCAGCCCCCCCCCCCAAAGCATCCCTTCAATGAAGAAATGATCTGAAATAGCAACTGAATTAATAATTAAGCAAATACATTTTGCCGTTGTACTGTACTCCTTGGAGCATTTTTTTCATTAGATACCTGCTTGCTGCACATTCAAAAACTGACTGCAGTTGTATGCATTTTTTATCATGTGTATTAATGTGTGTCGGAGGATAACAAATGTGTGGGGTTCATAGAAGAAGGTTGTGCATTTGTGCATCGTTTGTGTAGCAGTGAGGGGATAAACTGCAGCAAAGGCACTAATCATAAATAGAAATGGAGACGTAGTGCCGAGGAATGCACCACTGATCCGTGAGGGCAGTCAAGTAGTGCAGGACCAAGGAATGTACCACTGATCCGTGAGGCAGTCAGGTAGTGCAGGACCGAGGAATGCACCACTGATCAGGAATGCACCACTGATCCATGAGGCAGGTAGTGTGCAGGACCGAGGAATGCACCACTGATCCGTGAGGGCAGTCAAGTAGTGCAGAATGCACCACTGATCCGGAGAGTAGTGCAGGACGAGGAATGCACCACTGATCCGTGAGGCAGTCAGGTAGTGCAGGACCGAGGAATGCACCACTGATCCGTGAGGGCAGTCAAGTAGTGCAGGACCGAGGAATGCACCACTGATCCGTGAGGCAGTCAGGTAGTGCAGGACCGAGGAATGCACCACTGATCCGTGAGGGCAGTCAAGTAGTGCAGGACCACGACTGATCCGTGAGGCAGTCAGGTAGTGCAGGATCAGCATGCATGACACCAATCCATATAGTAATATGGTTGTAGAGAAGAGTAGAATATCATGGATATATGTATCATACATCTAAGTACCATTGATACATACTCCATTGAGTGTCCCTTATGATGAAAAGTTGTACTTATGTACAGCATCTAGGTAACATCTGAAGTGGAATAACTGTGCATCAGTAGTGATAGATATAAGAATACTGGAGTACTTTGTAGCATTTACCATGGCAAAGGGGGCAAAGTAGTACTCCACATATATAGCCACACCTGAATAGCATCTACAATTTGTTTAGGGGCTCATGTATATGAAGAAAAGGCTGCATTAATAAACTCTGAAACATGGAGGAAAAACTGACCACACACCATATACCACACAGAACTCTACACTATATCCCTTACCCTGCTGGCTAGTAGTCATCCAAGTATGTGACCCCACCTATAATCGCATATACCTGCACAGTGATAGAGCATGGTGGCAGATCACAGTGATGGCCGCCAACATCACACATACCAGCCACATGTATTACTGTATTAGACATATTCATGTCACAGACAGATTTGCAGGTAGCAAGGACACATACACGCATGGCACTTACATTACTTTGAATCACTGTTAGAACCACACACAGTAGGCCTGACAGTATTTAATCATGAATTAATGCTGTATAACAGACAGACCTGCAAGCATCAGGCGCACATCTTTATGGGATAGTAATAACAGTTCTCCACAAAAAGTACGACAGACTCTTGCTGTTCCCACCAGGGCATTGTTATCTAACCTCTGTTTCCCACTGTTGGAGGTCATCAGGTGGGTAGTACTGCAGCTCATTCTCTCTATGCCTGAACTGTTCATCTGTCCTGATAACACCTATGGCTCTTCTTAGAACCTCAAGCAGGTTATACCAGACAACAACTTTCTGGAAAAGGCTATCATAAGACCCCAGCAGCTATTTCCTAAACTAGCTGTGAAGGAGATATAGCATTTATTTTTTATGCTTCAAGAAGGCACTTCCTAATAGGCATCAGCAGAAGTAGTCATTTCAGTGTGGCTGTATAAAGTGACATCCAGTAAATCTTGGATACAATTTGATTTCTGAAGGGTGGGTAGCACAGCCCGTCACTGCACAGTTGCACAATGTACACACGAGGAAGCTGACTGCATGAATTTATGTGTGTTAAATCCCTGATAGGGGTTATGTGAACAAGATGCACTCTTTTGGTCATTCTGCACAAAAGTATAATAAAGCCACTATGAGACAGACATGGTGCATGGGCCAATCTATGTGTTATGCTATAATATTCCAGAGTTTGCTTGTGTAGTGCCATTTTGAGTGCTATCTAACACTTGGCATTGCATTAAGTCTACTGGTTGAGAGATGTTTTAGCTGCAGAGTAAAAATATGGCATCATTTTTGTGGTAATATGTATTATCCAACCTTCTTTAAAGTGTCATCCTAATGTTGAATCTGTTAAACCAATTTCTCAGGTGTATTTTGTGCCCCACATTGCTCAGGTGTGCTTTCCTCAGCAGAAGTAAACTTATATGTATCTCAATATCATAAATTGCAAACTTGCCTGCTATGTGTTTCTTATTGCATGTCTATCAAAGGACAAATATCGTTTCAGTGCAATACTCCATGTATGTCCTGTGGAACTGCAGGTAACAGATCAGCTTACCATGTGGGATCTGCATATCTCCTATACATATGCCTAGTAACTAATGGCAGATCATATTTATGCCTCTATGTGCTAGGTACACCACCAATATCTGTACACAAATTGTCCCATTATACAGCCATATACATTTGCTGCCTTTGTTTCTGTGTTGTTTAATCTGTTAACTTATATGTTGTTTTTATTCTTTTTACTTTCACAGGCATATTCATGTGCAGAGAATTGGTAGAAGGCAGAGGCTGAATGACTTCAGCCCTGCAGAGAATAAAGTCTTGCTGCATATGCAGAGGATCCATCGGTGATGCCACTTGGGAAAAGAGAGTGCTGACCATCCTCTGCATAAGCAGATATGGTAGTCACTGGTTTATGACATCAGTGCTGTTCGTGGATATAGTCATACACTGCAGCAAGTTGTAGGCATGTCAATGATATAATCACTTATGTCAAGAAAAGGCATGACGGATAGTGACTGAGACTTTGAGCTGTGTCATTGTTGTGGTTGTATACATTTGTATGAGTACTGTCTGACTTTGGTATGTGCCTTAATTTGTATAATGTTTTGCAGTAATTTGCATACAGACCATAATTTGCTGTACTACTCATTATGCTCTCACACACTACATTTCTAACCATCACATTGCATGTGGCCACTAACCAAACAAATTCACAATGCATACAATGCAACTTGAGTATGAATCTTATACTATCTTCCTCAGAAGAAATCCTTACAGTGCTATGTGGAAAATGAATAATGATGCACACACATAAAATAAATATCTGACATCATAATGTAGTCATTTTTATCTGCTTCCCCACAAATAAGGGGAAATTATAAGATTTAAATAAAACACTGCTAAATTTGAAACATGAAAATTGTCACTTTTAACCTTGCCAAATAATTGTATAAAATAATGCTGAATTGCTTTTTTAATTCTCATCTTCTCAAGTTAAATAATGGAGAATAAAGAAATATTCTAATTTCCTGTCTACATTTTTGGAAACATTTCAGAATTTTCTTTGGATTTTGTTAACATTCTTAAAATATTTTGGTTTAACTCCTATACAGTTCATCCAGCATTTATCAATCAGAACATCAACATTTAGAGAAAAAAAGTTACTAGTGAGTCTGCCTATAAAATGAAAGCTCAAAATGTACTTACGTTATCCTTACAGTAAGAGCATAGGTCATTTCCTCCAATAAAAATTGTGATAACCTTCCAATCCTCATTGAAGTTAATTCTCTGCATACAGCAAATGAGAAAAAATACGAATCAGAAACAATTTCATCTAGAAACAATTTCTGTATATGATGAAGTCCTGTCAAGAATATTAAAGGAAAAGTAAGGTCCAATTCTAATACTGCTCTAATTAATATATATGGACATATCCATTTCAAAACTTGCTGAATCTAGGTAATTTATTTTTTATCCCACCTACTTCTGGTCTCCTGGTTATTGGTGTACATATGCCAGTGACTCACCAGCTTCAGGTACTTTACCTTTTAGTTTGTGTTGTCTCTAACCTTGAAAACTGTGCTGCTTTTGGCACTAGTCAAAGATCTCTGGAAGTACACGATAAATATATTTTGTCATAAGCTCATAGGTACTTAATAGGCATGTTGTTTGTGAACTGTCACAGAGCATTAGCTGGTTAAGTGGCTTGCTCATAGCCACATAGTACGCAAATGAAGATTTAGGAAGTCAAGCTTTAGACTTTAGGAAGTAGATCATTAATAGCTCATAGCCTTAATCCTCTGCACTAACTGTAGCGCATAGCCTTAATCCTCTGCACTAACTGTAGCGCATAGCCTTAATCCTCTGCACTAACTGTAGTGCATAGCCTTAATGTAGCGCATAGCCTTAATCCTCTGCATTAACTGTAGTGCATAGCCTTAATCCTCTTCACTAACTGTAGTGCATAGCCTTAATTCTCTGTACTGACTGTAGCGCATAGCTTTAATCCTGTGCACTAACTGTAGCGCATAGCTTTAATCCTCTGCACTGACTGCAGCACATACCCTTAATACTCTGCACTAACTGTAGTGCATAGCCTTAATCCTCTGCACTAACTGCAATGCATAGCCTTAATCCTCTGGACTAACTGTAGTGCATAGCCTTAATCCTCTGCACTAACTGTAGCGCATAGCCTTAATCCTCTGGACTAACTGTAGTGCATAGCCTTAATCCTCTGCACTAACTGTAGTGCATAGCCTTAATCCTCTGCACTAACTGTAGTGCATAGCCTTAATCCTCTGCACTAGCTGTAGTGCATTCTATCTGGCTTTGTCCAGATTTCTTGCACTAAGATGTTGATAGGTATGCCCCCACTCTACCCCCTTTACACCAAAGAAAGAGCTGTTCATTTTTCTGAAGGGTATCTAGGAGAGAAGTCTTAGATTTGCATATTAAGGCACGCTCCCTTCATGCAAAACACGATACAGTTCTTTTGACATTAATACATAGTGTTCAGAAATGTGTGTGGGGATGATATAATCTAATCAATATTTATTTATTTTTTTACATGAAACAAAATTTAAATCTATCAGAAATTATGTTTCCAAAGGAGGTATCATAGGTTTTACTATCATAACATTTAAGTCCAGATATAGAAATGTTTAATGAAGGATGGAGAAGTATGGTGCCTTATAAATATTTTTTAAAGTTGAGTTTTATTTTTATTTTCACAAAGTAAATGAACTCATCCATACACCCATTCAGCCATTTTTAATTACATGTGTTAGTTGGGTAACCCATTGCACATACATTCCACTTTTCAGGGGTGATCTGGGAGAGGTGGCTATTTAAGTGACTTACTCAGAGTGACCTGGTAGGCAAATAATGTTAGAAAGAATTAAACCCTGAACACTTAGCTAAATAAAGAAGCACGATAATGGCTCCAAGACTTTAGCCTCTATGTTAACTGCCAGCGTAGCGGCTGTGCCATCAAATGGACAAATGTAGCAAGACAAATATCATCATATGAGTAAACAGAGCTAACAGAGCTACAATAGTAGCATTTTCTTAAAGAACGCAGTACAGTTATTAAAAAAGTAACAATTATATTACTGACAACTTCTGAAATTACAGTAAAACAGTGAAGACTAGAATTATCTATAGCAATACTGCAGAGCTAATTGTGATGACCAAAGTCTTGTTCGTGAAATAGTTTGACCTTCCTATTGAAATGTTACCAAATCAACTTTCTCATTAGAGTGTTTAATGTTCTTGTGAAAGACACATTGAGTTATACAGAGGCAGGTACATGGAAATTTCTGTAGAAATAACAGCACTCAACTGATGCCAAATGAAAAAATTCTACTTAAAAATGAATGCGTTACCAAAGTTATTTTTGAACCATCTTTGATGTAGATACGCTATTGAAGATTAACTTGGAACCTTAGCTGCAATTGAAAACCCAGGAGCTCACAATGCAGATGAAGGAAATAAATGTTTAGGCAATTAGGCAAGTGGTATGAGTGTGATATTTGTGACAAAGTAGTCACCAGATGATGTATAAAGGGATTAAAATTGATACACTAGGCAATGCTGTCTTGACTAACTTCAGACCTTATCCAACTGAGCTTTCACAAGGACATATTGAACAACTGGAAATGGAAAATGTATACAAGATGGAGTTTGACCAAATGGAGAACAATACATTGACTGTCAGTCTATTCACATCTGGAATTAGGAAGAAAACACTTCTGCATTTAGCTGCTCTGGTAGTTAGGAGGGATAAAGTCCTGACTATGGCGTAGTTGAATCAGGTTTGATTAGTGACTCACATGATTGAGTGGCAGGGGGGTGGGTGTGCCCATAGCAGGTGGAAGAGTGTTCAACAATGATACTTCCCTAGGGGAGTTGCAGTTCAAAGCGATAACCATTGGAAACATGACAAGGATTGGGAAGGGCATATTGATCCCCCCCAGGACAGAATCAGAGATGGCTGAGCCCCTGAAACACCCCAAGGATCCATGATTGATCCCAGCAATACTTGAGCAAGTCTGTGGGGGGTACTAGAAAAGCTAATAAGCTTTGTGTGGGTGTGATGCAGTGGGGACTGGGCTGATGACATGATGTCTCAAATGGGATGAAAAAAAATCTCCTGCAATTTAGGCTAAAAAAGAAAGGCAACACAAGGCATTTATGGGAGTCTACATATTTGAAACAACAAATTTGTAACAAAGTTATGAAGCTCCCACATGCATAGAAAACAGTAACTTACAAATAAGAGCATCATCATCATCATTATTATTATCATATTCTAAATTGTTTACCATGGCAAGAGTCAGGGTATTAACAAGCTGGGCACTGCAGGTGACACTTCTCTATCCCCAGCAACAGTCTCTAGATCATTCAACTGGAACCCAAGTGTTCCCCAGCAAGCTAATATATATAATTCATCCAGTGTGCCTTGGTTCTTCTCTGGAGTCTCTTCCCTGTAATCTGTTCTTAGTACAACACTCAAGGGACATGCCCAGGTAGCATCTTCAAAAGATGCTCAAAACTACCTCAACTGCACTTGTTAAAATGGGACAGCAGAAGGTGTACTCCAATGCACTCTAAATTGCTAAGCTCATCACATGGTAATGCAGATGATCCTAGCTGTAGGTGAGGATGCGACCCAGAAACCTCTCTTGGGTAGTATGCTGAGCTCATGATTGTTTCCTACATGAATAATTCACTCCTTTTGTCTCTACCCAAGGCTCATAACCATAGGTGCAGATGGGGACATAGAATGAGTCTTAAAAGAGCCTGATCTTATGCCTCACCTCTTCCTTCTCTGGCACAGTACAGTAAACCTAGAGCTCTGTCATCACTGCACCAGTCTACCAGTCAGTCTCTGGATCTCCTGAACCTTCACTTCTGAAAAAAAAACTTAGATACCTAAATTCATGCACCTAAAGCAGATGGCCCCTTCATTTGATGCATTTTTTCCTCAGGTGTGCACATGCTGTCACAAGCCAGGGCAATGATGTGCTTCAATGGGCCCTCTGCATGTATGTGTTTACTTCCCAAAGGTAGTGTTGAGCAGCATGTCAGAGGTGAGATCTAGCAAGGCATAGAGGAGGCTGTGAATGCTGTGGGAGGTCCTGCAGCAGATATAAAGGAAGACTAGAGATATACTCGCTTGTGCAAAGAAGAAGGTATGGAACATCACTCTGGGCAGGTCCAGGACAGGAAAGGGCTGCTAACACTGAAATAGCTAACAGACGTTGATGAGTTTTTGCTGTCACTTTCTGGGCAGGAGCACAAAACCTCCATTCCAAGTGCTGGCCTGGCTGTGAGTACAGACTTGGGACCTACTATTGGTTTGTCTATAGGTAATTCACCAGGTTAGTAGTGAGGTATGACACATATGTACAAATTTGGTAGAGCATCTATGACTGTTGGTGACCTGTAGAGCAGAAGCCTTTGGTCTGCAAACAGAATAGCCTGCTCAACAAGGTATGTGGTACAAAGTATTGTATATCAATGTTACTGTATAAAACAGTATGTATGCCATAGGAAGGTAGTACAACCAAACATCAGTGGGCTTACAATGGCCATATACCTCTTAAGTGTCCCTAACTTTACTTAGCTGAACATTTTGCTCTTTTTCTGTTACAACTGGTGATTATTTTCAATAATGTGTTGAACTGTGGTTAGCAAATAATAATCATTAAAATAACAGACTTCGTTTACCTCTGAATATGCATAATTTATGTTTCAAAGACAGTAATATTAATATTTTAAATGTTTCCCTGAGTTGAGACCTTTGTCACTTATTATTTTTTGTCTTTCTTCTTGATTCTGGTAGTAAGTGGTTGAGAGTGTTGCATGCATACACAGATTATACTGAAGAAGGGTCCAATATAGTGGCAGAGAAAAGGGCATTAACCAGGGATGTTGTAGCAGACTATGATGGTGACATGCAGGCATCATGGTCTGATGACACAGTGGCATTGCTTGTAACACCCCAGGGAAGGAAGCACTCATACCCACTGGCATAGATATTTCTGTGGTGGTCACTTCTGAGTTCAAGACCTCCCTGGAGCATAAAATACCACCTTTAGGTGATATTCTATAACAGGTCCTTATAGTTTCTCCAAAGCAGCCTTTGATATGCAAACTACAACTGATGTGTGGGCAGTCATCATATGTGAGAGACAGAGGGGGTTGTGATGCCACTATAACCCCTGTACTACCTGCAATACATATGCAGCATTTGGAATCAACTAGAAAATGTATAGGTTAGTGATTGAGCTCAAGTGGCTGTCATGTAAAGCATTTGTGGAGCTTGCAGTTGTTCTCTGTTGCATGCAGGAGGACATGAGACAATTTTACAGTGACATGGAGCAGTGGCACAATGAGGCAATGCTGCTACTGACGTCACTGGTGACAAATATTACCAACATAGGCTCTTCCATGTGACACATTGAAACTGCCCTGCAGTCTGACCTCAATGGACATGATCTCTGTGACCAAGAGAGGGTATGAATATAAAATGGATGTATACATGGTGTCACATGTAAAAGGGCACAAAGTGCTACAGATTCACTGTGGTTGATATATGTTAGCATGTAGTCTGGCACCACTGGTCTTGCCTGGGCCTGTTCCTTGGAATCCAGTCAATGGATACCACAAGGTCTTGGAATTCAACCCCATCCTTTTTGAGGGACAACTCCATCCCTAACTTGGTTGGCTGATACAATGAACACTAACAATGATCCCATAGTGGCACCCCAACCATAAAAACAGAGGATGTGGTTTCAGACACCCAGCAATCTCCCTGACTATACAGTTGTCACATTTATCTCCTATGGCCTTACCCACATTATAGTGCTTCACTCATCTATCACTGTTTCTCCCAGCTACACAAGCGATGATGAGCACACCCTCCCCTCCTGTGTCCTCTAGGTCTTTTTTTGTTTGTTTGTTTGTTTACTTGTTTATTTTTTTTTTTTATGTCTGACACATAGTCTGGCCAGACCAGGCACTGCTTTGCATAGCCTGAGTGTTACAGCATACATCATAGTATTCTGTGTCATCTGTGTTCTGACCCATAAGTAGGACCAAATGCCACATATCTGCCAGTGATTCAATGTGCCACATCTATCACTGTCTTATCTGTGGGGCCCTGGTCTTCACTTGCTTTCTCTTACACCACTCTTACTGCTGCTGCTGCTGCATCAGTTATGGCCTTTTTCTGGCAAAGTGTTGTTGTCCTGCACGACCTGTTTATGCAGTATCATGTTATGCAGTGTGGCTCACACTACAAATATTTTGTTGCATATCTCTGGGCTATATTGCAGGGTATTACTGGAGATGTTTAATCAGTGGAATCTATCTTGCAGTACTGCAAAGACTCATTCCACAATATTCCTTGTTTTCATATGCACAGACCACACTTATAATATTTCTACCATTGCCTGTTGGCTCCATATGGTTGACGGGTATCAGCATCCATGGCTCAAAGGCATATCCAATACAGTCTGTAACACACAAAACACAACATTAAATGTGGCATGCTCCCAGTGTGTATGATGCATGTATGTCTTCGTCATTATGTTTGCAATGTGTGTGCATCTACCGTCAGGTTACCCTATGGGAATTCCCCTCAGTGGATCTGTTGGTATAGATCAAACAAGTGTCATATGTGTGAATCATGGGACCTACATGGGTGGCATATAGACACACTGTAGATAAGGCTCTGGGTATAACAGATTTCCTGTTTTATGAATGGCAACCCTACATATTTATATATCTTTGTCCATCCTTAATAGCAACACTAGATCAAGTTATTGCACCAAGGACCCGAGGGAAGCATGCAGTTTCATAGAATTCACAAAGATTCTTACTTCTGCTGTCATGAGGAATCAGATATGCTCCACCACATGTTGCAGCATGTTGTTAAGGAGCTGGTTAATAGGCCTGCAATATACCTAACATGTCTCCAGTAAGTCAGTGGAATTTCCCTCTATCCCGTATACTAAATAATGGGACAAACTATAGATGTGTACAGTGAAAGTAAAACTTTCTTTGTTCTGGATGAGAAATCTCTGGTTATTACTTGGGTCAGATCCAAGGAGCTTCTAACCATAGCGGAAGTATGCTGATCAAAGTATAGGGGTCATTATGGGCTATGGTGAATGCTACAAATAAGTTTGTATCTACAAGACTGTTTTTTCCATGAAAACTCCTTGATTTCACATATGGGCAATACAGTTCAGAAAGCTCTGGTAGACTATGAAGTGATTGATTATCTGGTGGTATTTCACATGATGGAATGTAAGTCACTGCCTTTATTGTCTGCATTGGCAGGGGTAGCTAGGATGCATAACTTTGTATACACTGATTCTGATGGCTGCTGTTCTTTTGCTGCTGCCGTGTCTAACATGGCTACAGTCCTGTGCTCTATAAATGGGTTCATAGGTTTATGCTAGACTAACGAACACTAGGGTCTTTATAAGCATAGCTATGCAACACAACCCACATTTCTCCCTGAGTACCTTGGACCTCTATAGGGGGGGTATGTTAATAAGGAGGTAGTTAAGGGTTATGTTGGGGGGAAAGGGTGGGTGGAGATTAATTTACTTACTGTTGACCTCTGTCCATCAGAGACATGGAGGCCAGTACAGGGGTGAATTTGCAATTTCTTATGTAGGTTCACAACATTCAACCTAGATAAGTATGAGTGCCCAGTGCTGCCATCCTATACGTCTCTGAATCACTCCTCTACATTCTCCTATATTTGCAAATACTGCCATGCTCATCTACATGGGTTTACTTGTCATTATGTGCTTATTTGTGTACACTGCATATCAAGCAGTTTTGAGAAATGCACTTTGACATAAATAGGTTCTTTGAACTACCTAGGCCCCAAAAACATGGATGCAACTAGCACTGTTTTGTACTGTGCTTTCTGTTAATTGTGAATAACTCCCAGTCTGAAAGTCTGCAGATTTAAATGAGTATACAGATTATATTTAGATACTTGTTTAAACACCTCGGATGTGTACAAAGTTCGCAAATGGTATAAAGAACCATTGACCACCATTAAATATATCCAATGTGCTTCTCTGTCATTTATATGGACCCCTATCGTTTAATGTAGCAGCTGAGTCAGTACATAAAGGTCACTGTAATCAATTAGGCACATATCTGTGAAAAGAGATATGTGGTTGCATTACTGAACTAGAAGTAGGAAATATTCTGCATTGTTTGGAATATTATTGCAGCAGAACTATTTTATACATGGATTACATAAGTGATCTTTTGCTATAAATTATATTAAGCCAAGATAAATGTTACCATTATTAAGACTAATGTCCAATAAATACTTCTCATACTCACCGAGTCATTTTTCATTAAATTGATTAATGTTCTAGCTTGTGCAGGAATATCACTGTTAAAATAAAAAAGAGAGATAAGTATGAAAACATTGTTTAGTTTATTCTGCAAGTCAACAACAAGCTAAAACAATTAACAACAGTGAAAAAAAAGAACAAAGTATGAAAGATGATTACCAGATTGAAAAGAAATGGAGTTTGGGAAAGGACAGCCAGGCCAGGCCTGGAATAAAGGGTTGACTTTCAATGGGGAGGAAGGCACAGGTGTCATTTAGACAACTGGGTGGTGGAAACAGAACATTTATTTCAAACATATGTAAAGGAGTTATATATAGACTTTCAAAAAGTGATGTCACAGTTCTAAGCATACAAATTAAATAAGGAAAATGCTTCAAATTGCAGCACAATAGCAAACACCTTATGGAACACTCTCACGTCTGTGCTCTTAGACAATAGAGTACACCATCTTATACAATAAAGTGAAGTTCAACTGCATTCCATCTAGGTACTCCTCAATAAAATTCTGGCTCCAAAATAGCATGTAATACAGGATTTAAATGGCCTTAAAAAAGCTTAATGATTAATTTGTACTTCATATTGCACAGTGCAATAGGATGCCAGTTAATTAACAGATGTTATTCCCTATTATTCCAAGTAAATCAAGAATGAATATAAAAACTAAGTTATGTACTCACCATAACGTTCAATCTGCATTGTCCATTTTCATTTATCCTCGATATACGGGTTTGGTTCTGAGCATCGGAACTGACATGGCTGTTACTACAGCTTGCAATAGCCAAAAACTCTTGAGCTCAACCCTTACCCACAGTGCTCCTTTTCCTGTTAGCTCAGATTGAGTTTTCAGGAAGACACGCAAAGTGATATAAACCCAAAACCTTTAACAGAGTCCACATCTGGGATCACATAACAGTAATAATAATAATGATGCTAATAACAGAAGTGCCATATGTCCATTATCAAAACCACCAAAACTTAAGGGCAGGGGGAAGGAGGGTGGGTCAGAGTCCCCAGCTATCTTAGGTCTTGGGTAGACTGAAGGAAGGATATTCCTGAGCATCATAGAACCAAATTACACTCTTCCCCTGGAGACCAAATCCAATTTGTAATGAGCAATAAAAGTATATCACCCATAGAAGCTCTAGATTGAAAAACTGCTGAAATAGCTACTGTTCTTGTAGAATGAGACTTTAAAAGCCTAGGCAAATTAATTTTGTTTTTATTATAGAAAAAAAGCAATCTTTGAGCCATCTGGCTAGCATCACTTTGCTTATTGGCCAAGTCTTGTAGGTAAAAATGATACAGATAGTTGGTTGGATTGTCTTATATTCTCAGTTATCTGTAAACAGAAGTGCAGTTGCCTGTGAACATCTAATAAATGCAAGCAGTTAGAAAAATTGAGGAAAAATACTGGTAAATTAATCATCTGATTAATACCGATCTCTGACACTACCTTAGGCAAAAAGAAAGGAGTGGTTCTTAGTGACACTGTCTTTATGGAAAATCATATAAGGAGGTCTACATGATAAGGCTTATATTTCTGAAATCCTTCTGCAAAAGTTATTGCCACTAAAAGTATAGTTTTCCAGGAAAAAAACTTTAGCTCACATTCAGCTGATGGTTCAATGGGAAATTGAACAATGGTTTGTAACACTAAGTTCAGATCCCGAGGTGAAGTAGGGTTGTTGTAAGGTGGTTTTAACAAGAACATTCCTTTCAATAAGGCTTTGCAAAGTTTAGTTGAAGCTAGGGAGGAGTCTTTAAAATTATTATGGAAATTAGAAATAGCTGCTAATTGAACTTTGACGGTAGAATGGGAAGACCTGCCTTGAAAAGTGTAGCTACAAATTCTATGATTTTATCAATGGGTGCTGAAAAGGGATCAGTATTGTTATCAAAAGCCCAAAAGGCAAACTTCTTCCACTTACTAGCATAGAGTTTATAGGTAGCTGGGATTTGAGAGGCTAAGGTTATCTGGCGTATTGAGGGGGATAGAGAGGATGCCTGGCAATTAATGGAACTAGAAAAAACAAGCTGTCAGCTTGAGGTTTGCAATATTCAGATGGATTAATCCCTCTGGGTGAGATAAAAGGTTTGGAGCTGGGTCCAGATTCCAAGGCTGTCAAATCAGATAAGGCCAAAGAAAGGGGAACTATATTTGTTGAGGCCAATATGGTGCAATGAGGATTATGTTGCTCTTCAAGCTGATTGCTTCCTGTAGAAATTTTGGATTTAGAGCAATTGGGGTAAAGGCATACAGTAGTCCAGGGGGCCAAATGTGGAGAAGAGTATCTCTTAGTGACTCCCCTAGGTGTGGGGAGTCAGGGCAAAGTAGTAGCTGCACTTGTTATTTAGGGGAGAAGCAAACAAGCCACTGCAAGATGGCCCCATGGACGGAAAATCCTTTCTGTCACCATTGGATTGAGAGACCACTCATGAGGCAGGAGAATACACTTGCTTAGTCTGTCTGTTATTACGTTGGAACTCCCCAGAATGTGCATTACTACCAGAAAATGGATGGAAGAGATCACCCATTGCCACACACCGAGAACCTCTTGACAAAGGGGGTAGGATTTGGTTCCTCCCTGCTTGTTGATGTACCAAACTACTGACATATTGTCCATTTGAATTGCAATTGTTGCTGAAGGAAGAGCAGTCTGAAAGGCTTGCAACTCTAAAGGCACTGCCCTTAGCTCCAGTATACTGATATGCAAGTTGGCTTCTATGGGGGACCAAATACCTTGGACAGTCCTGCCTAGATAATGCCCCCGACCCCATCTGGGAGGTGTCTGCGGTCACTATGGCTTGGGGTTGTGATAGGACAAAGGGGTGGCCTAGGAGAATGCATTCACCAAGCTACATCATTTTGCAATGATTGGTGGTCAAAATCAGGACCGACATGTGTCGGTGTAACATTGACCATTAGGATGCTAGTAACCATTGTAGTATCCTCGTGTGGAATCTTGCTAAGGGAACTACAGTTATAGCGACAGCCATGGAGCCCAGTGCCTGAAGGACTAGGTGAGTGGTTACTTTTCTGTTGCTGATTAGTATCTGTACCTGAACTCTGACTTTCTGTAGTATTATAGAGGGAAGAGAGGCTATGGAAGTTTGAGTACTTAGAAGGGCTCCTATGAACTTTAAATTCTGAGTTGGGGTTAATTTCAATTTTTCATAATTTACAGCTATAGCTATGTAAGAGCAAATATGGAGTACATGGCCTCTTGATTCTATCAATTGATGCCTGGTTGGGGTGGTAATAAGGCAATCATCTATATATGGAAATCCCAATCCCTCAGAGCCACATGCTCCAGGGATCTAAACCTTGTCATCACAATAAACAAAACATGCTGGAGGGATAGGTTCCTGACCCAGAGACTCCCCAGACTCTGGAATAGATTGCCCATACATGTCAGGAAGAGTGCCTCTTTGGTCCTCTTCAAAAGGAACCTTGACGATTGGATGGGAGAAAGGAAATTCATCCCGGGGATCATGTCAGTAACCCTGCTAGACAGGGGTCCAGGGAAGTAAATAATGTGGGAAGAAATAGCCAGGGAATTGTTATGGCTAGGCTTATATAGGCCCTAGGGCTGATAGCCTAGTACCAACCTATGAACCTATGAACACTCAGAATCTCTGCATTCTCAAGAGAGCTGCCACTACTGTCATACACTTGGTGAACACTCTGGGGTTGTAGTGAGACCACAGAGCAGCACTTTGAATTGAAAGTGATTGGCTCCCAGCTGGAAGCAGAGGAATCTTCTGGATCATTTGTCCATCTTTATATGACAATATGCATCCTGAAGATCTACTGAGCACATCCAATCATCTTTTTCCAAAAACATAAGAATGGACTATGCTGTTACCATCCAGAATTTGGTTTGGTGAACTGATTTGTATGTTTAGATCCAAAATTGGTCTGCAGTCCCCTGTCATCTTTTTCATTAAAAGGAATTTTAAGTAAATTCTGGACTGTCTCTGGTCTGATGTGACTTCTTGGATGACTCATTTTTCTAGCAGTTTTTGGATTTCTAGAACTGCTTGTTCCGTCTGACAGGGTGGAACATAGTGGATTTTCTTGCATATGGGAAGAGGAAGGGAAAAAGGAATTGTACAACCTCTGTATATAATCCTCTGCACCCAAGCATTCAATGTTATTTTTAGCCAGGCATTTTGGTGCAGGGATAAGAGCCTCATGGTTGCCTGCAGAGGAAGACAATTGGGCCTCCTTTCAGGAGTGCTGGTAGGGTTTACCAGAGAAAGAATCTCTGAAACCTTGATTTTACAGGCCACCTCTGCCTCGGCAGTGGCATCTTCCATTGAAGTTCCCCCCTCTGCTCCTGAGGGAAAATACTTCCACGTGTGTCCTAAAAAGCCCCTTGGACCTTTTTCAACCACATTTTTCCACTGCTTCTCTGATTTCTAGAGACTGACCATTGAGGAGTGGAAAAACGTATTCCTACTTCAGAGAGGATCTGTCCATCTTTTTCACACAAAGATAGTTTCTCTAACCTTTGAACCAAACATGGATGATCCATCAAAGGGTGCATTGACAAATGAAGATTTAAATGGCTCCACAAAGTCACATAGGCACATCCAGGTGAGTCTCCTAATGGCAGTGCCTGAATCCACTGCTCTAGTGGTCCCTTCAGCTGCATGAGTGATGAGCCTCATGGACAAATTGGACACATACTCCAGGGTAGCCAACTGGGAAGCCACTTTCTCTTGGAAATCCTCAGGAACAGTTCCTGAGAGGGTATCTGATAACTGAATGAGCTCATCAGTGGGTGCAGTCACCCAAGGGGTAGATGGTCAAGTTCCAAAAGCCTGTAGGTACACTGATTCCTCTGGAGAAGGATGTTGGGATTTCCAGTCACCCCTGTTGTTTAATATTTCCGGGATGTCTTCAAAGAAGACATCATCAGGGGGTGACCTTGGGGATCCCTCCTCTTCATCAAAGTCCGTATCTTCAGTTATCAATTCCTCTGGGAATTCCAAGTACTTCCTCTTGCACTTTTTCTTCTGAGGAACCTCCTCAGTGGGTTGATATGTAGAGGTATCAGAAGAAGAGAATTTCCATCTGGGATTCCTGCAGTTTTTGCACCCACTGACCCAGTGGAGGTACTGCTTGAATATCTGGGTGAAAGGAAGGAGAGGATATCTGTGTGAAGTGTATGATGCCAATTGGCTAAGTGCTGAAGGCAAGGCCCTCTCTATAGCCTTGAAAGCTGGCCCACTCAAAGAGGGAAGGGAGTCAGAAACCAAGAAAGACTGCCCTGGAACTGTGGTGACTCCCCCCTCCGAGGAGGCAACTCCCAAGGCTGAAGCTGGAGCTGAACTGATTTGTGCTAAGGCTCCAAAGTGCAGAGAAGGCTCAAAAAAAATAGGAGTCAACTCAAGCCCCTCAGAGCTGCCAGAACAGATATAGCTCCAGGAGGTCTATGGTTCAGACTGAACTGAAGAACTCAGAATGGGAATCAGGTCCGAAGACACGGACATCTTCAGCACCAATACAGTCAGTGCGGAGAGACTTGAAACCAAGGGCTGTAGAGCTTCAGTTGAGGTTAGAGGAAAAAGTGTTGGAGGGGTAAAGGAAACTTCAGACCCTTAGCCCATGGGGGCTGGAGCCACAGTAGAACTTGTCAATCCTCTCACCCAGAGTATCTTATTCACAATCTCTCCACATCCCCTTCAGTTAGGCTTTTGGTGGAATGGAGAGAGAATGCAAGGTAATTTTGGACTTTCCCAAAAGACTGAAAGCAGACTATCTGGAAAGGGGTGAAATGAGGGAGAGTATGTAGTTCTAGGCAGTGTCAACATGGAACACTCCACTGATAGCTTACTCAGTGTCGAAATGCTCGGCGCCGAGGAAAGAATGTGCACCAATTATTGTGGTGCTGATGGGTCAAGCTGTTTCTCACTAAAACCTCTGGTATTGAAGACTTTGTTTTGTCCGGTAGGTTTGGTTCCAACAAAGGTGTGGGAACCAGTATCTTTTGTACTATTCAAACAAAAAATATCCAAAACCCAACAGTGCAGAGTCCACCAAGAATAGCTAAGAATACACTGTCAATGCCAGGAACTGCTTTGTACGATCTTTTATTGCACACGGAAAATTAAAACAGATTGAGCGCTTTCATCCCCTCATGGAGAATTCATCAGAATCTGCCATTTTACATTATTATCCCCTTTATATACCCTACCAATTTCTGATGTCATTCTTTAATTAGTAAAACAATTATCATGTTAACAAGATAGCAATCTAATTACACATCTTTCGCTTACTTAATAAAACCTCCTACTAATGCATATATAAAACCATTCTAAAATATTCATAATGTCATTATATAAAGCAAAACTTTTAGTATCCAATAAAATATTTAAAATGTTTAAGATCAAATATAAGTGGCTTTGTGCATACTTTATTTATACTGTTCTGCTTTTTTATTCAATACAGGCTTAATAGATATAATTTCATTCAACCCTGGGAGAATATTAGCTTGTAGCTTGACCTGCCATCTAGTCTCTCTTTCTTCAACATCATTTTTATAATTCCCTCCCCTTGGGTTTCTTAACACTTTCTCTAAAATACAAAATCTAAACTCTTTACAATTAACTGACATTTGTATATGTCTAAAAAGGGCATTATTAATATTCTGAGTCTGAATTTGATAACCATGAAATTATATCTATTAAGCCTGTATTGAATAAAAAAGCAGAACAGTATAAATAAAGTATGCACAAAGCCACTTATATTTGACCTTAAACATTTTAAATATTTTATTGTATACTAAAAGTTTTGCTTTATATAATGACATTATGAATATTTTAGAATTGTTTTTATAAATGCATTAGTAGGAGGTTTTATTGTTAAGTAAGCGAAAGATGTGTAATTAGATTGCTATCGTGTTAACATAATTGTTTTACTAATTAAAGAATGACATCAGAAATTGGTAGGGTATATAAAGGGGATAATAATGTAAAATGGCAGATTCTGATGAAATCCCCATGAGGGGATGAAAGCGCTCAATCTGTTTTAATTTTCTGTGTGCAATAAAAGATCGTACAAAGCAGTTCCTGGCATTGACAGTGTATTCTTAGCTATCTTTTGTACTATGTTGGTTCTGAAAAAAACTGTAGGAACTGAAGACTTTAGCTTTTTTGTAGACTGTGCCGTAGGAGAAGTTGGCATCGATGCAGTTCTCTTCTTTCATTTCTGCGAAGATTTAGTTGAGGAGGAGTAAGAAGAAGGAGATGACACATCAGTTTTAAAAAACAGGAAAGTTACACAGGGAAAAGACTATCAACAATGATAGTCATGAATATGAATGTATTACAGAGAAAGAGAAAGAAAAGTAGATAAAAGTACAGAAGAGGTTAAAAATTGTACAAGATAAGGTAAGGGTGAAACAGACTACTGAATTGTTGGAAAAACAAGAAGAAAACAATAAACTTTTACTTAGCTTGCTTGAGAGTTAAGACAACCATGTCTGACACAAAAAGTGTCAGACAAGATCTGAGGTAGCAGGAAAAGGAGCATTGTGGGTAAGGGTTGAGCTCAAGAGTTTTATCTTCTGTAAGCTGTAGTAATGGCTGAGTCAGTTCTGATGCTTGGAACCAAACCCATATGTCGAGGATAAAATATGTCAAGGGTAAAATGAAAATTGACAACATCAGATCAACACTTTTGTCAATCATACAGAGAAAAATACGATCATTCAAGACATCGAGTTAAAATTCTACTCCTCTTTCTCAGAAAACGTAATATAGAAATTGTAAACCAACTCATCTTGACCCAGACCACTATCAGAATTTGCCTGATATAGAGCATTATCAAATTCTGCCCTGGTAAATGCCCAATCTAACAACAGAGCCTCTTTATTAGGTTTACCTTCAAATCATCGACTGGCCACTTAATCGAACCGTTTCCGCAAAACCAAAGTGTGAAAATTTTTAAATGTCAAAATAATGTTGAATTTTCACATTTCCGGCTGCGCCACACCTCCACACCAGTGCTACCATGGGTCAAAAAGGGGAGAGGTTTTGCCGTTCAGTTATGTGGAATTTGACGTTGGAGACGTTCACACTTCGGTATTCGCGGAAGCCGCTTCGCCTGTATTGGGATCACCAATATGAGGGTAAACCCTTTATTATTTTGCCTACTCAGCATGAAATACCAAGTTTTACAACTTGTAAAACTTGCCTGTTACCTCCTTAAAAAGTGTCGCTCTAATTTATGTACATACCTCTAAATATTGTTGCAGTTATTTGTTTGTAATCAAAGCATTTTTGTAATGTATGCATGTGGAGCTTTTCTTCCCAGACATCTGCTGACAAGGGGTTTTGTATAGCTCAGTTAGTTTGTCCTAGTCAAAACAGGCAATAAATAAATAAAAAATAAATAACTATAAGGAGATGGCTGGAGAAAGGAACTTGTACATTGCTAGAATCTATGTTATACAGAATAGAAGAAATGAACAAATCCATTTCAGGAATAACGATATTCTTACAATAATAAAAAATCCTGGATGATATCTCTGTAAATTATCCACCTTACAAAGCCACTTAAACTGCTCAAAATCTCAGTTGTTTATAGCTTCATAAAAGTGGGAATTAAAAAAAAGGAAGCTTAACAGCAACAATCACTATCAGTTTGGAAAATAAAACCTTCCCAGTAGAAATGGAACAGTAACAAATATTACAATGTGACACAAGTCAAATTGTGTCAGCTTCAAGTGAGAAACTAAGGCATGCCCTAGGTCAATGATAGTGTGGTCCAATACTGTGAGGGAGGTAATATGTAACACAATGGACAAACCAGATCTGCAATTAGTACCAAAGGACCAAATCACATTTTCTTCCAAACATGGCTTCTCGTTGAGCACTCCCTTCACAGGAAACAGCCATAACATCTAGGAAATGAAGGACATTGAGATGTAAGCACTGCCATCAGTGGTACAATTCAAGCTGTCACTGTTTAATTTGAATACCATTAATGTTAAATGCTTTCAAATGAACTCTATACTGAGATCCAGTCTGTAGGTGCTGTTAATGTTTTAATCTATTGTGATATTGCTGATTACTGGTACATTTATCCGCAAGAGTAAAACCAGCAATAGACATCTACAACAACTGGAAAGGCTGCAGAAATACCTCACAAAGAGGATTTCCTGCCTCAAACAGATGCCCTATGCAGACCATCTCAAAAATCTCCATCTTTACTCCGTCACATATCGCCTACTCAGAGGCGATCTCTGCCTAACATACAAAGCTATGTCAAACCCAAAGCTGTTGGACATGCTCCACTTAAAGAAATCCCAATCCCTCTGAGCTACACGCTCTAGGGACCTAAACCTTGTCACCACAATAAACAGAACATGCTGGTGGGATAGATTCCTGTCCCAGAGACTTCCCATACTCTGGAACAAACTGCCTCTCTATATCAAACAAAGCTCCTCATTAGCAGTCTTCAAGAAAAATCTTGATGATTGGATGGGAGATAGGAAATTCACATTGGGGATCACTTCTGTGGCTCTGCTTGACAGGGGCACAGGAAAATACTTTTCTTGGGTGGCAAAAGCCAGGGTACCATTTGGCTAGGCTTATATAGGTCCTAGGGCCAATAGCCTAGTACCTACATATGAACCTCTGAACCTATAAGGGGGTGGAGACCCCTCTCCTTCTTAAGGGTCACCATGAAAACCTACTATATCAGAATTCCTCATACTCCCCTGCACTTATACTACTGGATAAATTAAGACCACCATCTGCATATCTGGAACAGGTGTTGGGGACACAGAAGGTTGGTCTGACTCAAGTCAGTTTTAACAATAGCAGATGATATGGGGGTGGCTACTCATGTGAAGGGAAAGGCAAATAGGCAGAAAAAGAGGAACAGACAGCCTCAGACTGCCTAGTCCGTGTAGTAGGACCACGTAGTGGAAAACTGAGAAAAGGGGAAAGGACAGACTGTGTAGGTAATGAAACACCAGATTTTGAGCAATCTAACCCAAAATGGCTGACAGCATGATGACATGTGCAAAATAGTACACAAGTTAGAGCTAAATGGCTCCACTCAATGCATTGCACTCAATTCTTTTTGGGACACTCTTAAAAGAGGAAGAGTCTAGTCAGCACAAGCATGGCATCTTTAGGCTGAAAAGTGCACTGAAAGGTGCCCTAAAGGTAGAGATACTAACAATATTTGGCAAATTAATTATCTGATTGTCAACTAGTTTGAGGATGACATAAGCAAGTTTCCAATCCCCTGTTGAAATACCATGTGAGTTACGTAATTTTTTTAGTCCTATGAGCAGATGCAAAGCAGTTAGACAAAAACAATGAATATTCTCAACCTTAAAAAATAAATATGGAAAGGCAGATAGTGTTTTTCAGGTCTGTAAGCTGACACCTTGTATAAGGAAGTTAAGCTAAATTACTCAACTGTCTGGTGATGGAAGATTCCAGGAATCTTGAGGCTACAGCTAAATATTCAGTCCCAGGGTGAATGATGGATTGGATTTAAGAGATGGAAAATCTCAAAGGTCAAACCAAAGTGCCCAAAATAAAATATCTATCCATGTCACCTTCAGATTTCCTCACTAGATCTTTACAGAGATGCTTCCTCTGCAGTGGAAAAAATTGTTGTAATCTCTCCTGCTTTTGAAAATGTCTCATTAATTATGTAGCAGCTTATATCTGGAGCAATACAGCCAAAACTAGAGGAGACAAAAGGCAAACTGTAAAACTATGAGCCATTTCAGAAGTCAAACCTACTCTCACTATAGATGTAACTGACTCATGCATATGGATTGTAAGAGAATGAGGAGGTGAAACAGCATTCAAAGAGTGGATAGCACACTAATGCTGACATAGTAGACACTTCAGTATGTCCCTCCTGGATATAGGTAGGTCTAGAAAGGCTAATATTTTTAGTGGGCTTCAAAACTGAATTAAGAACGCTTGATTAAGCTCTACCTGGATGTAGCTGCCTGCAAAGACACTGATTCATAGGTTCATAGGTTCATAGGTGTGTACTAGGCTAATGGCCCTGGAGCCTTTACAAGCGTAGCCCATATATGTGCCTGGCATTGTGCCACCCAATGTTGGTAACTAGTGCCTGTATCAAGTAGAGCCACTTTAGTGATTTCCAGGGTGAATTTTCTATTTTCCATCTACTCAACAAGATTTTTCTTGAAGAGGGCCAGTGAGATGCTCTGCTTGACATGTATGGGAAGTCTATTCCAGAGCATGGGCAGTCTCTGGGTTATGAACCTCTCCCTCCAGCATGTTCTGTTGATTGTGGTAATGAGGGTGAGGTCTCTAGAGTGTGTTGTGTGGATGGACTGGGATTTCTTTAGATGTAGCATTTCTATCAGAGCTGGGTCAGACATGGCTTTGTAAGTCAAGCAGAGATTGCCTCTTAGTAGACGATATGAGACAGAGAATAGCTGGAGTTTTTTGAGTCTGTCCATGTAGGACATGTGCTTAAGGCTTAGGATCCTCTTCATGAGGTACTTTTGTGGCCTTTCCAGCTGTTGCATGTGTCAAGTGAGGTACATGCCAAATGGGGCATTATACTCGATGATTGGCCTAATGAGGGAAGAGTAGAGAGAGAGAGAGAGAGAGATGATGACCTTTTTCTTCCTGGATGCAAAACCCTTGGTAATGAGATGTGTCATATAGAAAGGCTTTCTGACCACAGTGGCAATGTGGTGGTCATGATTGAAGGAGAGGTTGCTGTCAACTTGTGTCCCCAGATCTCTTATAATGCCTTTAGTGTTCAGTGGGCTCCTATTGATGTGGTAATTAGTGGAACTGAGTTTTTCAGTTTTTCCCAAAGGAGATGATGACATATTTTTGGCATTAAGCTTAAGGCCATGCTTTCGACACCAGTCATTTGTCTCAGTGAGGCCTTTCTGTAGGATGGCTACATCATTTGAGGAGTTAATAATGGCTCTCAGCTTGCAGTTGTGTGTGAACTTGGTCAGCCAGAGTCCCTCTCTGTTAGCCTGGACTTCTGAGCAGTAGATGCCAAACAGGAGAGCACCCAGGACTTATCCCTGTGGGACTCCACTCGTGACTGATCTGCAGTCTGACTTGGAGCCCGCTACTTTCACACTGTGGGTTCTATCTGTGAGTCAATTTGCAACCCACCTAGTGATATAGGGGTTGATGCCTAGCTTGGTGAGTTTATCAATAATTCCTGAATGGGGAATGGTATCAAAGGCCTTGGCCAGATCGAGGTAGGCTGTATGAACTGCCTTGCCCTCATCCACAGCTCTGATGACTGACTCAAAATAAGTCAACCAGGTTGAACAAGCATGATCTACCTTTCACAACACCAAATTGCATGGGATCTAGAGTTTGGAGATTCCCTACATCCTTGTTAATTAGGTCCATGATGATTTGCTCCATAGCCTTACATATCAGACATGTCAGGCTAATGGGGTGATGATTCCCAGGATCTGTAGTTGCTCCCCCTTTATGGAGAGGGATGATTGTGGCCTTTCCAGTGTGCCATTCAGTAGGGACAAAGCCTGAGATGAGGCTGTAATTGAACAGGGTGCACAGATGTGGTGCCAGTTCACTTTGTAGTTCATGTAGGACACATCCAGGGATATTATCGGGTCCCATGGAAGCTGTATTCTTGGCCTTGGACAATGCAGCTTTAACCTGTGCTGCAGTAATGTTGGGTACCTGACAATCCTTCGGTATTGTGATGGGTCATTTAGGGGGCAGAGAGGAATAAAGTTGGCACTGAATCTGTCGGCCAGTATGTTGATAATATCTGTTGGCTCAGTATAGGAGGCAACATTGTGCAGTAACTCACAGCAAACCTAGGTATTGCCATGGGGATTCTTGATATAACTATAGAAGACTTTGTGGTTGTTTTTAGTGTCTGCCGCAATTCTGCCTTTATAGCTGGCTTTAGAGGTTTTGATGAGGGATCTCAACTTTTTGTTGAGGCTAATAAGGAAGTTTTTCCAGTCTTGGAACTTCATCTTTTACTGCAACAGTTTCTTCCTTCTGTTGTAGAGTTTATTAATGGCAGGGGACCACCGGATTGGCTTCCTTTTTTTGGAGGAGAGAGTCTTGGTTCTGTTGGGTATGGCTAGTTCCATGCATTTATGTATATGTTCATACAGTGCACTGGTGTACGATGTGGCAGTCATGCATCTATTTTCCATTGACGTGGGTACCATGAAGTTAGTCATATCTGTTTTTAGGAGCCCAAAGTCAGCTTTGGAGATGTTTTTCATGGTGGTTACCTATCTTCCATTCTCTTTTTACAGATGCCTGTGACATAGGAACCAACACAGAATCTGATAAAGCTGCTGACTGAGAAAGAAAAAACACAGTTATTACTCAAAACATGCAATTTTTAAAATCTGAGGAAACTAGAAGTTTGTAATGCTTTCACAACACAATCAGTCCCTCACAGAAAGGGTGTGGTCTAGACCAAAGGGGAATTCATGATCCTGAGGTAATATAAGCAGGTATTTAAGTCAGTCAGTCCTCTTTGCCATAGATGTGATAAGCAGAAAGACCATTCATTAATACAGACCTGGTCAACTTACCATTCGACCTTGGGTGACAGGACTATATAACATCTTGTTTGATTGCGATGAGACCTAGTTTGTTGTCAATGACAGTACTCCTTGTTTGGGTTCCTGGATTACAGGAGTAAAACTTCTTTGTGTATGTGTGTGTGTGTGTGTATGTATGTATATATATATATATATATATATATATATATATATATATATATATATATTGAAAAATATATAGAAAAATATACGTACAATGGTTACTGAACTGTCTAGAATAAAGTTAACTAAAGCTGTTGTGCTTACGGACTAGCAGTTTGATAATGGTGGTTTCAGAACTTGGATTGTGTGGTTGGGATATGCCAGGATAATGTCAGACTTCAGGTAATTTACAGAAATCCTATGGTAATTTCAGATTTTTATTAAAAAAGGGGAAAAAGATATAAGGGAAAAGATCATAATTAATATGTGTGGTAGGAGGTCTATAAAGAGCAGTGTTGCCAGATTTTCAACTGGCCGGGTAGGGACAAAAAAAAAATGTCTTTCACACTGAGGACCAAAAAAAATAAAAAAGTCTTTAAACACGGAGCTACTTCTTTTTAATATGGAACATCAGGCAGTTCCGCATTAGACACAAATAGCTCTGTGTTTACCGATTTTTGATTGGCCCGTATGCCGGTATACGAGCCAATCAAAAAACTCGCAAAACAGAGCTGTGTTTAATGTGGAACTGCCTGATGTTCTGCATTAAACACAAGTAGCTCAGTGTTTAGCAATTTTTGATTGGCCCGTATGCCGGTATACGGTCCAAAAAAAAAAAAAAAGAGTACGGCTGTTTCGCCAGGATGCATTGCGAGACTCGGGATCAGGCTGCTGATCCCGGGACAATCCCGCTCAAATAGGGATGTCTGGCAACCCGGATAAAGAGTAATGCTGAGTTTCTGTGCAGCATTTAGATTAATACAAAGCCAATCTGGGATTAGTATGACAAGAAATGTGCTTTACTAAGCAGATAAGGAGAGGTGGCTAAGGTGTTGATGCAGGCAGTTTATGAAGCGGTAGACTGTTATGTTAGCAAAGTTGGATTTCTTTTTTTTTTTTCCATAATAAATTTTTATTGAAATATATTTTCCAAAAACATTACAAAAATACAATAAACATCACACACATAATACACTATAACTACTACAAACCATTTATACAATATCTACATGAAATGCTTCCTATATTTAATATATTCCTAAAATCAGTATCATGCTAATATAATATTGAAGACCTTTTCCCATATTTTCGGGTTATTAATATTTTTGTTAGTTTGTTTCAGAAGTAATTTATGTGCTAGTATATGCTTTATAGCCACAAGCTTAAAATTATTCCATGATGTCTTATGTGGTTCTAGCCAATTTGTGGCTATATAGAGTTTCATCAGCAAAAAATATTCATACAAATAATAGTTTGCGATCTGGAAAGCTCTCTTGGAGGAATGTGTAGAATCATAAATTCCCATGACAGTGTAGAACTTTGATAACCCATCTTTGCAGTTGTACTTTAAGAGAGTTCCAAAGTTTATATACGCATTTACAACTCCAGAACATATGAAGAAGATCCGCTGTTTGATCTGCACAGTATGGACAAATTGGAGAATTCCTAGGGTTAAATTTATGTAATCTAAGATGTGTGTAATATGCATTGTTCCAAATCATCAATTATGTACATCAGTTTTTGAAAAGAAACTGATTTCCTAGTTATATCAATTGCTTTTAATATCTGATTGTCTGTTACTGTTACTTTTTACCCAATACTCTGAAAGCAAAATTTTGTCCTGAAATTTCAAATCCTTAATTAATTTATATGCAGTTGCTATAAATTTAGTGTCTTGTTGGATAGCTTGCCACAATTCAGAGCACTTATCCACAAATCCGGCTGCAGGTTTAAAGTTCCTAAAGTAGCTCAAGGCAAGTTCTTTAACTTGTCTCATTATAACAATGTAACTTCTAGGTAGATTCATTTCCTGTCTAATTTGTAAAGCCGATAAGTCAAGTTTATTAAAACATCAAATAGAGTCAGATTAAGTATTAATGGAAATTTGCTGAGATCGATCAGCTGATTATTTAATTTAAAATTAGGATTCCTGTGGAAAGGTTGAAGAACCATCATATATTGCAATAAATCTACGGACTGAAATAAAGTTTGCAAAGATGAGACACAGGTTATTATGTGGTCCATGACCCCATATTTTATCAGACTAATTTTGTCCATAAAGGGCAATGCTTTAGGATTTATTTTCCTATCCAAAATATGCTTATGATTCAAGACCACCCAAGTTGGTATCCATTTTGTATTCGTTACATCATAATTAGCAATTCTTAAAATTTTATTAGCGTTTACAATCAAATAATATGCTTCAAAGTTTGGTAGCTCAAGTCCCCTTCTTGTTTTAGCGGTGATTAATTTGTCATAAGATATTCTAGTTTTTTTTGGTGTCCAGATTAATTTAGCTAGATCTTTATGCATTTGTTTAAAACTGTTTTGAAATTGATAATTGGGCAGACCTAAATATGTATAACATTCGTGGTAGTATATTCATTTTCACTATTGATACTTTTGCTAATACCGTAGTTTTAAATTCTTCCATCTGTCACAATCAGCTATTATGTGTTCCCATACTGCTTAACATTATTGTTATAAAAGTCCTTATTATCCGTAGAGAAGTTGATACCCAAATATTTAATATTTTCTTTACATGTTAACTTCCCCATCAGGGCCATTAGTGAAAAAGGTTTTGGGGTTCTTAATGGGAAGATATTCGTTTTCTGTAAGTTAATTTTATAATTAGAAACTACTGAAAATTCGTTTATGAGCTTTAATATCTTTTCACTGTCTGAAATTGGGGTTGTACAATAAATAATAAGATCATCTGCGAATGCTGACATTAATATTTTATTCCTATAAATTATTGGTGCATTATGATACAAATTTTGCTTGATATATAAAAATAGGGTTCTAGATATAGGTTAAACAATAAGGGGACATAGGACAACCCTGACGAGTACCATTTTTAATCTGTATTCTGTTAGAATAAGTCCTATTGATGTATAGCGAGTGTATGGATTACTATATAATATTTGTAGTATCTGAATGAATTCTTGGGGCAAGTTAAAATAGGGTAACACATCAAACAAAAAATTTATGTCTACTCTATCAAATGCTTTCTGGGCATCTATTATAAGAGCATAGATATTAAAGTTGTTTTTTAGCATACGTCATCATATTATGCAGTGTAAGTGTGTTATCGCTGGTTTGTCTAGTTGCCATAAATCCAGCTTGTTCCTTAGAAATTAGATATATCAAAACCTTCTTTAGTCTCGATGCTATAATTGATGTTAAAATTTTCATATCCACATTCATTAGTGCTATTGGTCTGTAATTATCTGGGTTAAGGGATCCGAATTGGTTTTATGTATGAAAATTGTTTTTGACGCATTAAGGTGGGGGTCACTAATTTTATTTTTAGTTATGTAATTAAATACATGAGACAATTCTTTTCCCAAACTATCAGCAAACTCTTTGTAAAATTCAGCTGTAATACCATCAGGCCCTGGCGACTTATGTACTTTCATATGTTGAATTGTATATACTATTTCTTCTTTAGAAATAGGTTTAATCAGGTCACTTTGCAGGCTCTCTTCTAATTCTGGAAAGTTAATTTTGCAGAAAACTTTTATTCTGGTTATGTAGAGACCTATCAGTTTGCCCCTCATACACCTTAGTATAGATTTTCCCAAAAACATCAACAATATCCTCAGTTTTAGAATATATTGTGTCGTTATACTGAATTTCAAATATATCCAGTTGTTTTTGATTGATTTATAATCCTTGCCAGTGCTTTTGATGGTATTTGAACATTATTAGCATATTTCACTAAACACCTATGTTCTTGAAGTGTTAATTTATTATTATGAAGCAAAAGAGATCCCTTTGAAGCTTCAACATTTCCTCCTCAGTTTGAGCGTTAAAATTCTGAATCAGCTCATTATCAAGTTGTTTTATTCTTATTTCTAGTTTTGAATATCACTATTATGAATTTTCTTATAATATGAGGCTTTTTGTATAAGAAATCCTCTAATTTGAGCTTTAGCTGTCGCCCATTCAATGTCAGGGGTATGTATGTTTTGGAGCTTCAAGCTATCTGTAAATTCTTTCAAATATTTTATAATTCCATCTGCTATCTCTTTTTACTTAAAAGATTTGGGTTGAGTGACCAATTATAACCCCTATGCCTTCTTGTGTCTTTTAAATCTTTAGAAAATTTTAACGAAATTTTGAGTGATCTGATAGATGACGAGTATGTATAACCACCACTCGTTCTAAATTGCTTAGTGCTTTAGATATCAAAAAGTAATCTATTCTAGCCCACATTTTGTGGCATGGTGAATAGAAGGTATATTTATTTGCATTATTAATATCTTGTGAATAAGAAAAGGGGTCATATAATTGAAAATCTTCCTTAAAATCATTTAATGCTATCCCGCCTGCTTATTAAATGCTCTGTGGACAAGACCTATCCAACTTTGGATTTTGATAGGTATTCCAGTCCCCACCCACAACAAAATAATAACCATCATATTGTGTTAATATTGGATATAATGATGCTATGAAACTGTGTTGATCATTGCATGGGGCATATATATTCAAAAGTAGGATAGGTTTATCAAATGCATTATCCGATAAAATCACATAACACCATCGCCCATTTGGATCCACTTTGGAGTCTAAAATCCTATCTTTGTATTGGGTTTTGATAATTATAGCCACTCCGCACTGTTTGTCTTACCTTCTGATGTCACTAGCTCTCTAATCCAGTTCTTTTTTCTAATATCATTCCATTGTTCATTCATCAAATGTGTTTCCTGTAGAAATACAAACAGTGCTTTGTCCTGTAATAATATGTGTAGCAACAGCTTTCTCTTCTTCAAGTTCTGGAGTCCTTTAACATTCCATGAGTTCAACTCCCACATTCACAGGTCTTGGTATCAAATAACAATATAAGAGGGGAATTATGAAATTGACATGTATTGACTGTACACTATATCTAATCTGGAAGCATTTCCTACATCCCGTCCCTAACCAGTGCTTACCCACTTTACCCCTGGACCAGGATTTATATAGGTCTTGTATAAGAGAAAATATAAACAAGGTTAAACACACCAACACATTGAAAAACTTCAGGTAATAACATTTAAAACATTTCCTAAACATACAACCTATATATTCTAGCATATCTACATCAAAGTCTAAACTACACATTCCCTACCAAACACCGCTACTTAACTACAGCTTTGGTTTAACTATTAGTTAAACAAATCTCATTTCTAAGGTTATTACTGTGTAAAGGAAAGTTTTAGTAGATTGGGTACTTATTTTATCCTACCTTAAGTATCTGTTTTGTTGCAATCATTATGTACATAAACTTTTTACAGAAGAGAGGAGAGAGAAAAAAAAATACATCCTACATTTTAGATCTGTACCCTACACAGTGCCTGCCACTCACTGCATATAGTAAAAAAAAACAATTTTGGTTCACACCTATAAAAGAAGAAAAAAACAGTAAAAGTACATGTTATTATGTGCTTTAAGTACATACTGTAATGTTATTTAGTTATAAAAAGAACATTATCATATTATTTTCAGTTCTCTTTGTCTTTTCAAGCCAGGAAACCATCAGAAATACTCACGACAAGGGACCTCTTTCACAGCAGGACCACAAGAAGTATTACATCCAAATCTACGCTCTCAGTTGAAATCCAGGCATTTCCTGTTTACCACACAATGGAAATAGACCTTGAGGCCATAAAAGTCTGAAACCAGACAGCAGACCCTCAGATTAGCATAAACAAACAGTTTTATTGCTTTTTCAGAGGCCTGAACAGTTTAGTGAAGAAACAAAGGATTAGAAAAGCCTTGAGGTAAAATACATGCAGGATCTGTCTACAGGAACATGCCAGTCTCAATTGAAGTTCTTTTCAGCCCTCTGATACAGGTAGAACTTTAAAAACTTTCAGAAACACTTCTTTTGCCTGATTTTTATTGGAAACAGAATATTTAGTGCCATCCACCATAAATGTAAGCATATTGGGGTATTTCATCTGGAATTTAATTTTTTTATCAATCAGAAATTTACAGTAAGCAGATAAAGACTGTCTAGCCTGCCTTACTTGTAATGGTAAATCTTGAGCCAGAAATATTTTAACATTTTTCCACATAACATAGCCACCATTTTTTTTTGCAGTAAACAGTATTTTGCTAACATCTTGAAAGTTCAATATCTTAACATATACAGGTCTAGGCATAGTAGAAGCGTGTACCTCTCTCAGCGCTCTGTGTGCCCTTTCTATTACAATCTGTTTCACCCCATCAGCATCATTTAACAGTATTCCAAATATTTGTGTTATGGCTGGTATTAGCTCTGCATACTGGATGCTTTCAGGGATTCCTCTTATAATAATATTATTTCTTCTAGACCTTGCTTCTAAATCAATAAGTTTATTTTGCATGGCTTGTACATCCACATCACATACCTTTGATTTTTTCTCCAGCATGTCAATTTTGTCCTCTATTTCAGAAATTCTGGTCTCAGTTTTGTCCATTCTCTGAAGCAATTGATTGCATAAAACTCCAAATGTTTGTATTTGTGAGGTCAGGTCCTTTAGAGCTTCCTGTATAGGTAGTAAAGCGTGTTTGATATCCTCCATGTTGAGTGGCTGATCAGTCCTGGATCTAGTTTCTGGTTTCTGTTGTTCCTGCTGTCTAGTAATCCTTTGTTTTTTCGCAGTTCCATCCTTTACTGGCGACTGTAGTTCTGACCAAAGTTGGATTTCTGAAGTATGCATATAAATCCAGGTAATCACTTACCCCAGGATTCAATAAAATCCATGTAGAGCCTACACTGAATGTACCCATGTACATGACCATGGTTCCCCCTCAGCAGCGTGCCATGCAAGTTAACCATGGTACACTGCTGAGGGAGATCATAGTAACACGGATATTGAATCCATGTAGGCAGTAGTGTTGTGTCCCATGGTTGTGGATTGTCCAGGGAATTCCTGGACAGATGTTATGTACAGGATAAGAATCCCTGTAATGTTTCCTTCTAGTGTAGAAATATCTGTGAATTTTAATATTTTTTGTTTTATTTTTGTATTTTTTTATTTTTATTTTTGTTAGTACCCATTTGTGTTGTGTGATGCGGAAAATAGCAGTGCTGAGCTACGCTTACACATACACAGCTGACACATATGAGACATCTAAAAATAGAAGCCAGATGTAATTATTTATTTTGCTTTGTTTTAATGACCAATTGTGCAATGCACAGGTGACATCTGCCAGACATCTAAAAATAGAAAATGGATGTAATTAATTATGTGTGTTTTTATGTTTTTATTTTATTTATTTTTTTTTAATGGCCATTTATGTGGTATGGAGTGGTATTTAGCAATGCTAACAGGTAGCTTATTAGTATACGTGAAAGTATATGGGTTTTCTTACTATCCAAGTAGCTACATAGATAAAGCCATGGCATAAAGTGTTGTAGATCCTGAGTTCAAGCCCCCAGCAGTCATACCTTTTTACATTTATTGCTGTGAAGATGTGTGAGGTGACCTAAAGGGTGGTTTAATGTAAAAACAAAATTGTTACATTTGAAAAAGCTGAAAGGTGCTAAGCACTGCATAAACAGCTACTCCTATTTACACATTGCTAAGCTTCACTAAAACATGTTTGTGTGAGTGTACAGATGCTCAGCTCTGCTAAGTAGGTTTGCACGATGCTAAGTAACGCAATGCTTTTTTGAATGTTACAGTATTACACGTAATGGCAGTAAAACAGTTAATATTAAGGCCAATAGGCAGGAATTCTGCATCCTTCATTGGAGTCTTATTAACATGTTGATATGCCTGGCGATGTTGGTGAGTGTTAGAAAAATATGTATTTAAATATATGTGAAATGCTAGTTTAAAAGCAAGGTAGTTTATAATGCATTTTATTCTATTAATCATATAACAGAAGGGATAAATTCATGTGTAAATGCAAGTAGCTTCTGAAACTGCAGTGTGCTTTGACCCCTGACCCTGGCAGCTGCCAGCTCAGCAAGCTTAATGTTATGCTTTTCATAAGTGATTATCTGCTGGGTCAGGAAATTAAAATGTGTAAATCTTCCGCTTCTTCCTGATAAGATAACTTGTCCTTGGATCTTCCTTTCCTGATGTAGTAATTTGTCCCTGTAAGATAAGAACACAGCTGGTGGGAAAGTGAAACAGTGAACAAAAAGGTGAATTTAAAGTCTGAATCTGCTATTGTATTCGAACTGATATGAGACCTTTAAGAAGTAACTTTACAGAAAGACATTATGACTGGTCAGCTGGATAGCAAGGCCGTATTGTATCTAAAGGAAAAGTTTTTTTAAATGAACTGCATCAGCATTATTAGATGAATAGAATACTGTTAGTAAAAGTGATGTAGATGCCTTGTGACTAACCACGTCAGTAAGGTGGGCATAACTTGAATGCAAACACTATAAAATATTCTGTACTTCCTGCATCATGTCAGACAAAATTCTGTACTTGTATGGCTTTTTGCCTCCTGGTGTACACTAGTAAACTTTTGAATCTGAACCTCCTGTGTATTGAATTCTGATTTTTTATTTAACAGTGAGGGAGTGTGCTATCAGTCACAGAGGTGGGATGTGCAGGAGTCCAGAGTGTTTGTTGGACTCCTGGTCCACAACTACAAACCCTGGCTGTTGCAGGGTGATTACCAGGTCTCAGAATGTAAAGCTGAGGCCTGGGATCAATTGGCCAGGGGTCTTACCACTACTACTGGTATCCTCTGCATTGGTGAGCAGTGTCATCACCACTACGATGACCTGAAGTGAAGGATGATGGGAACCTTGGACACCTGGGTCCAAGAGGCTAGGGCTGGGCATGCCCCAGAGATATGTAAGTATGATTGTTACTACTTTACTAAAATACAAGCTGAATCCATGCAAAACTGGTATGCATAACGGTGTGCTTTTCTTCCAACAGCTGCAGCTGAATGGGCTCACAATGCCCAGTTTCATGCCGGGTGCCTGGCCAGGATGTGCCATGAGTGTGGTAAGTACAGATATTTTCTGGTAACTGTAATGAAATAAACAATAAACAATATTAATAACAATAAGCAATAAGGTGTAAATCAGGATTGTGATTTGATAACTAATGTGAGCAAATAACTGCAGTAGGGCTGTATTCACTGCATGTGTGTTCTAATGTCACTGCAGTCAACTGTAAAACTGAAATAAATAAAGAATACAAAAGTAATTGCTTGATAAATGTATTGCAAAAACCACACTACAGTTCAGGGTCGTCTGGAGCAAAGTATATGGTAAGGTAACCCACATTCTGGGCAGATATCATGTGTATACTTCACAGATTCTAAACAGCAATAACAATAAAGTGTAAAGCAGGACTGTGTTTTCATATGTAATGTGTTCAAATAAGTGCAGTAGGGCTGTATACATTGTATGTATGTTATAATGTCACTGTAGTCAACTGTAAAAGTGAAATAAATAAAGAATGCAAAAGTAATTGCCTGATAAATCTATGGTACAACCCACAGTATGGTTCAGGGCTGTCTTCAGGCCACTTTTTGCCAAATAATGCTCTGTATTCTTCCCACTCCAGGAACAAAATATATGGGTAAAGCAGCCCACTTTCTGGGCAGATTTCATGTGTATACTTCACAGATTCTAAGAAGCAATAACAATAAAGTGTAAAGCAGGATTGTGGTTTCGTAAGTAATGTATTCAAATAGCTGCAGTAGGGCTGTATTCATTGCATGTCTGTTCTAATGTCACTGCAGTCATTTGGTACATTATGTGCACATGTCCCCTGCACAGGGACGTCGGGAGGCATACGCACTGTACTGATTTCAGTACAACTTCTTTAGAAGAGGAGGTAGCTTTTTTTTTAAAAAAAATGTACATGTTTTTTCTTTTTTAAACAGTGTTGGCTCCTTTAAGGAAGATACCAACCAGTCGGAAGTGAGCTCACGTCATGTCCGGCTGGCTGCGAGTGGGAAATGTGCAGTAGTGAGTGAGTGGAAGAAAATCGCAAACTGCACCTGTTGTTGTTGAATATCCTTGATTGTCAAACGAAGCACTGATTCGCCGTTGCCTGGCTCTGAAGATGAATCTAGCATCCCTTCTGTTGCCACTAGTGATCCTGAATGGACTGAGGATAGATTCCGGGTGGATAGAAAGAAGCTTGAAGCCATGTTGCAAGGTAAATAATATGCTTTCCCCCTGAAAAATAGTGTAGCTTGACAGCGAAGAATAACCGCGTTTTGGGTTATTTTGGATTTGTTGTGTGAAGATATCGTCGTGTATTTGGCAGTATCAAGTCACCCACATGAAGTTTTTCATTTTCTCGTCCACCAGTGCTGAAGCTAGTTTTATTTTGAGGTAATGTTTTTATATTTGTGTCTGTGTGTGTTGACAAACCGCTTAAAACTTCAACGGTTTAGTTTGGTCAGACGAAGCTGCTGCAGAACTGGAGGAATGTTAGGCAAACTCTCCTTGCAATTTAATTTGAGATTGAGCAGCGTAGTGACCATTATAATGGACATTGCTGGTGCTTTACGTTTTGTGCCATTTATTATACCACTTTTTGGCAGGGTATGTGCTTGTAAATGTATGCCTTTTAAAACATGCCCTTTATTGTCTAGTTAGTAATGCGACATCCTTAAAATGTGGAGAAAAAGATTTGAAAATTATTATGTTGAGTACATCACACTAGTACCAAAGCAATGACCTTCCTGTAAACGGAGGCATCTGGAAAAGTGCTTTGGGAATGGTGATCGGTATCTACTTTTTCTGAAACCATTTTTTTCAACTTTAGCCCCTTATATGAATGTTACAGGAGATGACCTCGCTTACAAATATAAATGCAAAACAAAATGCAACTTTCACTTGTGGGTATTTTCCTACTGGGTGAAGTGTTGCTTTTGGTTTATAAGACTAGTTGGCTACATGTAATTGTGAAAGGTAAGCAGAATAAAGACCATGTACGTTTATTTGTTTTTAGGGGTCTTGGATGTAGTATATATTAAAAAGGAACGAACATATGTGCTTCATTTAATGTTTATTTTAAGAGTAGCAAATTTGAACATGGTATTTTGCTATTAGTTTACATAGCCCTGGTTGCTTCAAGATATTTTAAAATGCAGTGGTGGTGTTTTGTAACAAGCAATCCCCACAGACATTTTGGATAGTGTTGCCTATATAATTATTAAAAGTGTTTTTCTATTCAGCTGATCTTATTTGTTAAAACCTCTCCTTTATTTCCTTGCCCCCCTTTAAGTTTTAACGATGTTAAAAAAATCGTGCATTTCTTTTGTGCACCATCTGAAGATGAAGCAGTTAGAACTTTAGCATCAGCAAGTCACTGACAGCATTTCCCCATTTTCTCTCAAAAGGGTTTTTGCCATTCTATTACAAAAGTGGATAGGGTAGGAAACAATTGTTGCTTATATGATCAATTCAATAATAACTAAACTTGTAGTATTCATGGGTATAAAATCCCAGTCCAGGTTAGGCAGAGTCCCTCAATGACTCTCTTCAAGAGGAATCTTGATGAGTGGATGGGAGATCGTAGGTTTACCCCGGGTATCACTTCTGTGTCACTGTTAGACAGAGGCACAGTATACTAACCTCGAAAAAGGGCATAGCAAAATTCATTTAAAATGGGTGGCAAAAGCCAAACACACTCTAGCTAGGCTTGTAAATGCCCTAGGGCAGATAGCCTAGTATGAACCTATGAACCTATGATAAATACCTCAGAAAATGCATACTAATGCAAAACCCTATTCTAGCAACTTTCTAAGGATACAACACCATTACTTATAGTCTGTACCTGACTTTGCTCCCTATTTTTATGGGCTTTATCCAAGATTTTAGAGCTAAGAAATTGAAGCTACAGTATGTCTCACAACAGTGACTAAAAATATTACTGAGGCCATTAAGTATATGCATACTCATTCATTTGATTGTGCGTGTGTGTAAATGCCCCCGCATAATGCACCTGTATGGCTATAGGTGTTCAGGCTCAAACCCTGTACCTTTGATTCAGGGTGAGAAGAGCCTAAAGTCCCTAATCACCACCATCTCTGAACTTTGTTCAGATTTGTTTTTCTAACAGTTGTGAGCTATGGTGAGAACTGAGAACTGAAGTTGTATTTCCCCCATTATTGTTTTTGTTGTTTGTCCTGGTTTTTTGTGCTAAGGTGTGAAGTGAGAACTGAATTTGTATTCCCTCATTATTGGCTTTTTGTCCAGGTTTTTTGTGCTAAGAGGTTGAGAGCTATGTAAATGATAGCCATTAAGTTTGTCTTCCTATTTTTCAAACTGCTGATTTAGCATAGTGGCATGTTGCACTGACTGTAGTGCACATGGTTCTGGGTTCAAGACATGCATGGTGATAACATAGCATTTTATTCTAGCAACTTTCCAAAATTATACAAGTGATGTTTAAAATGTGTCCCTGGTATTTGGGCTTTTGTCCCCCCCCCCCAATAAATGGTGGCTTTTTCCAGATTTCTTGTGCTGCAAAGTTCAGAGATACAGCTGAGTGTCAACATTTTACAAGGAGCTGAGAGCTGCAGGGGAACTAAAGTTTAGTGCTGCTTATGCTGAGTCTGCTTGTACTGTTACTAGCACAACAGGTAGTGTACTTGCTTTTGATGCAGAAGGCTGTGGGTTCTTCTCCCACAGTAGGTAAATGCATTGCTGATACTGTACTGTATTCTAAAGGGGGGGTGGATGCTGTAGTCCATTTTGGTGAAGATATCTAGTAGTAACTATGAAGCTGTTATCAGTTTGCCATCCATTCCCTATTGCAATATTACTAGTGTATCATTGTTTTTAATGCAACATAGGCAATGTATTCCTCAAGGGCAACAGGCACTTTATTTGTAGATGAAATCATGAAATATAAGTTGTTTGCTAGCAGCAGCCTCTTCATTAGTTACAGATTTCTTTAATGTGGAATTATGTAGATGGCTTTTACTAGTTCAGAGATTGTGCATATTTACTGATACTGGTGGACTGTAGAAGTTTGAGTAGACTTTATGATGGAAATGTTATGAATTGGGCTGTTTTGTCATTATTGGTGCATGCATTTTGTTTCATTGGTTACTGGAATAATGTTCAAAACAATAAATTTAAAACGCTCTCTAACAACTATACTGTATTGTACAAGGAATATAATTTAATACAATCAGGAAGGTGTATCAAAGAGCACGTGTATGTTTCATGTGCAAGGGGCCTATGATTTGAAAACAGCCCAAAGTTCATCTTTATCTGCCACTTGCAAAATGTATTTTCTTTGAATGTGGGTTTCAATGCTGTTTCAATGAATGTGAGTTTCAAGGGCAGAGAAGTTTTAATGCTAAGTCTAGTTTCATTGTGAGACTGCATTGCTTTGTTTAGCAAATATTTATTGGTGTTCGTGCTGTAAAATGCAAAATAAAACTTTTCTGGCAAATCATTTAGGAATGAAGTCACTAAATAATGACCGACATTAAGTTTCACATATCATAATCATCAGAAAAATGCATGCTTAAGCAAGACCTGATATTATATCAAGTGTCTTAAGTTTGTACAAGATTAATTTTTAGTACTGTTTGTATGTTCCCCCAATATATTTGGCCATGTCCAGATTTCCTGCATTAAGAGGTTGAGAGGTATGTGCAAATCACTTTATAGAATTAGGAATATCCAAATCTCTTAACTGTCCCCAATTTTGGCTCAAAATGTTGCTTTCCCCCTAATCTCTCTGCAAAATAGCAATTTTGGAAGAAAACGTGGAGGGTTTACTTTTATAAATAACTGTAATAATCAGAGTTATACATTACTTTTATTTCAGAAATGCATGTAGATTCTCTCATTTTGTCAGCTGCTCAAGTTAACTGTGCTCATATTAAAACTGTGTCCCTTCTTTCACAGGTTCCCAGCTGTATTGTCTGGCAATTTTATATTTTTGCATCACATTTTGGTCCGTTTTTCATAACATTGCGGTTTTCTGGCAAATTAGTGGCAAATCATTAAAGAATGAAGTTAGAAAATAATGGCAGACATTTGAGTTTCAGATTTCATACCTTTCAGAAAATCCGTACTAATGCAAGACCTACTACTATTCTATTATCTTTCTAGATTTATAAGAGCAATATTTTAAAAAAAATGTCCTTATTTTTGGGTCTTTGCCTCAGTTTTATTTATGAGTTTGTTGCTCTAAGAGGTTGAGAGGTATTGTGTGTGTGTGTGTGTGTGTGTGTGTGTGTGTGTGTGTGTGTGTGTGTGTGTGTGTGTGTGTGTGTGAGGTAGGTAGCATACCTCTCAACTGTCCAAATTTTGCAGAATGTCCAGATTTTTGCCCCATATTTTTTGTCTGTTCCTCATAAATTTTGTGATTTTCTAGAAAATCATTGAAGGCTGAAGTTGCTAAATAATGACAGACATTTGAGTTTCAGACTTCATGTCCTTTAGAAAAATTCATACTAGCACAAATCCTGTTATTCTAGCAACTTTCTCATACTAGCACAAATCCTGTTATTCTAGCAACTTTCTAAGTTCACGAGAGCATTATTTAATATCTGTCCCTGTTTATTTTTGGCTTTGTCCATATTTCTTGCACTAAGAGGTAGGTAGGGGTGTGTGTGTGAATGAAATGCCCTAGTTAGGGGTAGCAGGTGGTTAGTAATTTACTCAAGCTCAAAACCTGTACCTTAGTTACAGAAAACAAAAGCATGAATCCTCTACCCCAACTACCATGCTGCATTTTTCAAAGAACTGATTTTCAGGTTCATTTTCAATTCAAGGAACCAAGTTTGAGTGAATCTATATTATATTACTGAAGAGGCATAACAGCGAATGCCTCTTCATTGACACTAAAAGAGCGAACTGTGAATTACGAGAATGGCCATAGCTTGGCTGGGGAGGGGGGGTAGCAGTTTGAGAGCTGTGAGTACAAATTTGAAAATCCTAGCTACACCCCTGCCCCTGCAGTCATAGCTTTTGGGTTCTGTTCTAATGTCACTGCAGTCAATTGGTACATTATGTGCACATGTCCCCTGCAGTCACAGCTTTTGGGTTCTACTCCCATGCCTGCCAACTAAAATATGACAGCTGTCTAGTCTACTTAATGTACACAAACGTACCTCTCTACTGTCACGATTTTTCGTAATCCAATAACTGCCCAATTTGTCTGGTCCATAATTAGCAGGTAAATGATTACCTAGAAGGGAATGTATTTCCAAATCTGTTTACAGAACATCTTGGTAGTTATGTACATGCACATTATGTGAAACAGTTCCATGTAGTTGTGTACCTGTATTTGTTAGTGTTTGGTCCATACTGTTCCATCCTAACAGCTTGAGAGGTATGTACAGGCTACATCATCTATAGAAGAATTTGATTCACTGTACTCACAACTGACACTGCACACCTGTAGAAGTATGTATTAGTAGTCTGTGTATTACTATCTTCTGCGACTTCACTAATGGTATGTTTATCTCTCTCTCCCCACCTCTTATCTTCTTTAACGTATTAATGTTATACAGATGTGCAATGACTACAAGATATTTCTACACATACTAAACTCCATGGCCCCATCCAGAAAAATCAGGGTAAAATAAAACTCTGCACCCTGGCTCACTAAACAAACATGTTCTATTATGCATCAGAGGGACACTGCATGGAAAATTTGGGTAAAAATAAAACCTATCCCCTACTCCAACATTACAAAGAACTTAGAAAAAATGGGTAAAAAACGAATACCTTCTAATACCTTCTCCTTACAACCTGTTCACACTGCCTTTATCAAATCCCAGCTGAATAAACTCAAACCCTGCTCTCTCTCTGTTGACAATTTACCTCTCCACTTCCTAAAATTGCTGTTAAATCTATTGCCTACCCAGTCGCTATCCTTATTAATCATTCAGTTACTGATTCTGTTGTCCCTGAATTATTCAAATCCTTTTACGCAATCCCACTCCACAAAGGAGGTAACACCACTGGCCCTTCAAACTATCATCCCATTGCTATAATATCTCCACTTTCCAAAATACTAGAAACATGCATTCATTCCCAGCTACTTAAAAACTTGCTTGATCTGGTTAAAGGCTTATAGTGCCTGCATATTTGAACTGTTTCTTACTGAAATTGGTATACCTTGTTTGCTGTAGCATAGACTAGATCCAGGTCTGGTGAATCTAGCTTTGTTTGTATGCTTGTTGTTTGTTTGCTTGTTATTTCCCTGAAATGCTAATTCCACCTAAAACGTGGCTTTTCAGCGCTTCTGTGGATCCCTAGTGATATCTACATTGCTTACTGTACTTATTTCCTTGTTTCACTTGAAAGAAAGTTATTGTTTGTAGTTTTTGCATTTAAGTTACCTGTAACACATTGCATTTAAGTTACCTGGCACTTGCTCATTAAGTCAGCACTAAAAAATTAAAAACACTACACCCTCACAAACTCCCCTTGAGTACCTTGTTCCCCATTGGCCCTTTTTTCAATTATAAAGGAATTCCGAATACTATTCTAGCGTGTCCAGAGGTCAGTTGTCAATCAGTGGTGAATCTGGGAATCTTGAGGCAATGTTACAACTGCCTCATGTACACAGACAACCCTCTCCACCTCCCAACAAATTCCAGCACGTGTGAGAGATGCAACCATATAGCCAAACTGGAGGCTAAGATCTCTCAACTCAGTACTGGCGTAACCAGTCAGGAGGAGAAGGAAACCACACTCACTACAATTCCAGTCTCACATAGACCTACCATGACAGCAAACCAAACACATAAACACACAAAAACATACTCAGAGGCTCTAAATAAAAATCTGCCTAAGCAGCAGAGACCTCCAAAGCAGACACCCAAGCAACCACTACCCCAAAACAAAACACGTGCAACACATAGCTCACAAAGCCAGTGTGACGAACAGTCACAGCTCTTAAGGCTAAACAACACATCTGATACACTTGTAATAGGTGACTCTATCGTCAGGCACAATGACATCCCGCTCACCAGGCTGAACAAGGAGAAGGTCACGGTGAGCTCCCTGTCGGGCGCTAGGATCCGCCACATAACACATGCACTCAGGTCACTCCAAGGCAAGTACAAATATGACTCAGTCATTGTCCATGCTGGTGTGAATGACCTGAGACATACCTCCCTGGACTACATGAAAAGAGACATAGAGGAGCTCTCTGAGCATGTAGCCCAGGCCGGTATGACCCTGACCTTGAGTAGCATCTTACCCTCACCAAGAATGATGCCACAATATGAAGACAAGATGATCAATTTCCACAATTGGCTTAAGTATTGGTGTCATTCAAAGGGGATCCAATGACTGTCAGCCTGGGATGACATGCTCGACAAGCCACGATGCTTCACGAGGGACGGCTTGCACCTGTCACCCCTGGGCTTTTAGATATTGGCAAAGGCTCTTGCTACCCCCATAGTGCCTTTTTTAGGCAAGGCTCAAAAGACAAACCCACCTCCATAGGTATCACAAGGGATAAGAAACTAACAGTAATACTACTCAATGCCAGAAGTCTAAACCTCAAGATGCACGCACTCGAAACTCTCCTTAGCATGGAGAACATCAAAATCTGTGCAGCAACAGAAACCTGGTTCAAGGCTCCTGAGAGCACCTCAGCAATACCAGGTTATTCCTCATACCATGCTTTTCAGCCCCAAAACTTGGACCGAACCACAAAAGGAGGGGAGTATCAATATTCGTCAAAGATACCCACACCTCCAGGTTGGTAGCACAGCACAAAGCATCAGAGACTATCCATGTGCAACTAACAGTGGGTAAAGCTGCCTTCCAGTTTATAGCCTGCTACAGACCACCCTCCCAAACCCAGGAACCCCACTCAGCCTTCCTGAGAACACTAGAAAATATGAAGGTCTCTCCAAACACCATTATATTGGGCTACTTCAACTACCCAAACATAGACTGGGAGCATTACTCTAGCTCCAACACCCTAGCCCAAAGGTTCCTAGAATTTATAAACTCAAATGTTATGGAACAACTTGTTACCACTCCCACAAGAGGAGAAAACATACTGGACCTAATCATCACCAACATGAGGACTCTATGTTCCAGACCAGAAGTGTATCCCTCACTGGTAAGATCAAACCATAAACTAATCTCACTGGATATTCACATCCCGACCCCACCCCCTGCCCAGAAAACCACAGTGAAAAACTTCTCTAAAGCAAATTTTGCACTCCTCTAAACTGAGGTGGAATCCTTCAAAGCCCCGGGCCTGTGGAAAATACGGCCCAGACCACAGAATCCTTTATAAACACATTCTATGAACACCTTCAGGAATGCATGGATTATGCAATCCCAAATAAAACCAAGACCCAATCCTCCAAAGGCAGATGTCCTGTCTGGTGGACCCCAGCCATAAACAAACTATACAATAGAAGGAGGAAGCTACTACATGATAGAGCAAAATCCCAAAAAGGAAGGCATCTCTGATCAGTATTAGCAAAAAACTACGGACACTCATAAAATCGTCTAAGGCCAGCTTCGAGAGAAAAATTGCACAGGACACTAAGGATAATCACAAGGCTTTCTTTAGTTATGTTAGGAACCTGGGTGGGAATTCCCAGATATGCTCAGAATTAGTCCAAAATGACAAAAAATACACCGAACCCACAGACATTGCCAACATCCTAGCTGATAGGATCAGCGTAAACTTCTCTTCCCCCTCCCCACCAAAAGGGCAAATATCTATCCCAGCAGAGTGCTGCCCCCCTGACTTCTCAGATGCTCAGGTAAGAGCCGCCCTCTCCAAAGCAATAAACACAGCATCAATGGGACCAGACGGTGTCCCAGGCTTTGTCCTACATGAACTCCAAGAAGAACTAAACCCAAACATAAAACTACTGTTCAATCTCAGCCTTATTACAGGATATGTACCCAAAGAGTGGCGTACGGCAACAGTGGTCCCTCTCCACAAAGGTGGTGCCTCAATGGATCCTGGAAACTATTGCCCCATAAGCCTGACTAGCTTGGTCTGCAAAGCTATGGAAAGGATCATCATGGACCTCATAAATAAAGATATTGGGGACCTACAGACACTGGATCCTACCCAGTTCAGTTTGTTAAGGGCAGATCCTGCCTCTTAAACCAGGTTGATTTCTTTGAAACAGTCACCAAGGCCATTGAGAAGGGGAAGGTGGTCCACACAGCCTACCTGGACCTCGCAAAAGCCTTCGATACAATACCCCACTTGGGCATTATAGATAAGCTCACCAGCTTAAACATAAACCCCTATGTCACTAGATGGGTTGCAAACTGGCTCAAGGACAGAACCCACATGGTTAGAATTGCTGGAGCCATGTCAGACTCTAAACCAGTTACAAGTGGCATCCCACAAGACTCAGTCCTGTGACCTCTCTTGTTCGGTATATATTTCTCGGAGGTACAGGCCAACACAGAAGGATTGCGGCTGACCAAGTTCACAGATGACTGCAAACTGGGCACCATAATCGACTCTGAAGCTGACACAAGCATCCTCCAAAAGGGCCTCATAGAAACAGACAACTGGTGCCAGAGCAATGGCCTCAAGCTAAATGCTAAAAAGTGTATAGTCATCCCCTTTGGCAAAAACAAAGTGCCCACAAATTGCCACATAGGTGGTAATCCATTAAGTATAGAAGAAGTAATTAGGGACCTGGGGACCCAAGTTGATAGCAATCTCTCATTTGACAACCACATGGGCAAAGTGGCTAGAAAAGCATTTTATATAGCCCACCTAATCATGAAGGGATTCACATCTAGATCAGGGAAGGTCATCGTGCCTCTTTACTCATCCCTCATCAGGCCCATAATTGAGTACAATGCCCCTTTTGGGATGTACCTTACCAGACACCTGCAGCAACTGGATAACCCCAAAAGTACCTCACCAAGAGGATTAAAGGGCTCAAACAGATGCCATATGCTGCCTGGTTAAAGAAACTCCAGCTCTAGTCAGTGGCATACCACCTGCTCAGAGGCGATCTGTGTCTGACTTATAAAGCCATGTCCAACCCGGAATTAATGGACATGCTGCACCTCAGAAAATCCAAATCCCATCGAGCTATGCGCTTGAGAGGCTTGAACCTCAGCACTGAAATAAATAGGACATGCTGGAGGGACAGAATCATAACCCAGAGGCTCCCTTCACTCTGGAATAAAATCCCAGTCCAGGTTAGGCAGAGTCCCTCATTGACTCTCTTCAAGAGGAATCTTGATGAGTGGATGGGCGATCATAGGTTTACCCCGGGTATAACTTCTATGTCACTGTTAGACAGAGGCACAGTATACTAACCTCGAAAAAGGGCATAGCAAAATTAATTTAAAATGGGTGGCAAAAGCCAAACACACCCTGGCTAGGCTTATAAATGCCCTAGGGCAGATAGCCTAGTATAAACCTATGAACCTATAATAATCTCTTAACACCCACCATAGCACATCTACAGCTCTACTCTCATTCACCCAAACTGTAGTAGAAACCCGTGATAACAACCTACTTCCTTCCTGTCTAATCCTTGAGCTCTCAAAGGCTTTTGATATGGTCTCTCACTCTAAACTGTTAACTAAACTTTCTGACATTCACCTTTCTACCCACAATATAGACTCGTTCTCTAGTTACTTATCTGACAGACTACAATCTATATGCTGGCAAACTGTCTCCTACCCATTTCTGCCTATCTACACTGGTGTTCCCCAAGGCTCTATTTTGGGCCCCCTCTTGTTCAATATCTTCACTAACAACTTACACTCTGCTATTAACCTCTCAACTCTCTTACAATATGCTGACGATTCCACCCTTACTACCACTGCCCACAGTATCTCTAAGCTCCTTTCTCTTAACCCAGACACTTTCTCTTCCATCGAAACCTGGCTCACTGACAATCAACTAATATTAAATCCTAAAAAACTAAACTTCTACTATTCCTTCCTAAAACATTAGCACAACACAAATCCTCTTTCTCCATCACCTCTATTAACAATACCATCATCAGACCTCAACTACATACTAAATTACCTGGTGTTGCCATTGAGGATAAACTAAAATTTGACATACATATCAATCAATGCATAAAAAAACCACCAAAAACTTGGCCTCCTGTACCGCAATCATAAATTTCTTTCTCCCTCCTCCAAACCCTCCCTATCCATGTCTCTACTCTTACCCTGTCTTCTGTATACAGCTCCAGTCCTTACCAACCTTTAGTCATCTCTTCTCAGCAAATTAGAGCAAACCTACAATAAAACAGCTAAGTTAGTCTCCATTCTCCCCTATAAATCCCACCACTGCCTTGCCCATAAGTCTTTGCAATGGACTGAATTCCCTAAACAACTGTTTCTTCCACAACTGCATAAAACAAACTAAATTCTTTACAGCCCCACTTCCTGCCCCTCTATCCCTAACATTGTATCACAATACAACCCCCAACATTAGCTTCGTACATCTGACAAACATCTTTTGGCCATCTACAAACCTACAAAAAATATTGGGAAGTCACTATATAAATACTCAGTAGCTCACACCTGGAACTCCCTTCCTCATAATATAAGAAGTATCCCCATAAGGCCCAATTCAAAATTGAACTTAAACACTATCTACAAAAAACCTGGTCCTGTCCCTGTCAACCTCCAACCTTATTCTAGCTACCCTCTTCCTAAATCTACTTCCTTCTCTTGTTAATCTCTTTCCTCTATCCTTCCTCCTCTCCATAATGCTAATACTACTGCATATCAACATCTAGTTCTTGTAAATAATTGTTCTGCACCCAGATTATTCTTGTTGTTACTATATAGATATATACACAGAAACTTGTACAAAACTGTTAATTTAATTAATTTCACTTTGTTGTATAAATTCTTGTTATATGCCATTTGGGATGTTAATTTTTGTCTTGAATGACTGTAATTGTAACTGGAGCTTTCTCCTCGGGTCTCCACTAAAAATGGGCCTTTGGCTCAGTTGAACCTACCCAGTTAACAAATGGCAATTTATTTATTTTTATTTTATTTATTTTACATTTGTTAACCGGGTTAGTCTGGCTGAGCTTTTGGCTCATTTTCAGCAGAGACCCAGGGAGAAAAGCTCCTCAGGACTAGAAAACAATTTATTACATTTTAGTAACATAGTAGTAACACTCAACTATAGGATCTTACAAGCAGGGACCTGGAGAGAAAAAAAGCTCCTCAGGCAATTCAATTATACAGAGTATTAACAATTGGCAGACAAGTATGTGAGTTGTTACAAACAAGGTTTTAAACAATTAGCAGAAGAAAATGTGACTAATTACAATATTATTTAAGCTGCTTAGAGCAAAATGAGTTAATAGTTAGGCAGATGCTTATTTAAAGTGGGCAGGATCTAGTTGTATAGGAGTTTGGAAACAAGAAAGGAAAGTACGAATGGCTAGTAGGAGATGTAGGGGAGGTAGAGTATAGGAGACAGACTAGACAGGTAGGTTGTTTTGAGACTGCAAAAATTAAGAGTGTTTGGAGATAGAGGAAGGGAAGAGGTAGAAGCGGCAGGGGAATAGTGTTAGAGATACAATAAGAGTGAGGTGGTGAAATACGTGAAAGGATGGTGGTTTCAGGGTGGTTGGCTACAGTGGCAAGACAACTTCATTTTTAGGTATTTCCTTGTGGCTAATTCAAAACTTTTGCTATGCTGGAGGGATTTTATTTCCAAGGGGAGTTGGTTCCAGGATGTAGCTGGGTTATAGTTATAGAGAAGGCAGCCTATTTTGGTTTTGGGTTTGTAGATGTCTAATAATTATTGATTTGAGCTGCGTAGCATCCTAGCAGAGGAATATTTGGGTATGATAGTGGAGAGGCTGGGGCAGAAGGAGGGTAGATAGAGGCTAGAGTGGATGATTTGTAGTTGGTATATTTGGTGCAGCTGAGGGAATTCTAGCCAGTCTAGTTGCTGTAGTGCTAAGCAGTAGTGTGACTTGTAGGTTTGGTTAGCTGCAGATCTGGTGATCTTATTATAGGTAGTTTCAAGCTTGGAAATAAGTGTAGAATTTAGGTTTGTGAATATGTGGCAGCTGTACAGGAGTGTTGGGAGTAATAAAGCCTGGGAGAGAGTTATTCAGGCAGTGTTAGTTAAGTATTTCTTGCTACGGAAAAGATGTCCAAGTTTCTGATGAGTTCTTTTTACTGAGTTAGTAATATGGAGATCAAACTTAAGCTGATCATCTATTGTAACACCTAGCAATTTAGTACTAGATCCAGCTGAGATGATATTGTTGTTGCAGGATAAGATGTTAAATGTACTTTTGAGTGTGGTGATGTTTTAGGGAGGAAGAGTAGGAGCTTAGTTTTTTTGGATTAAGTATTAGTTTGTTATCACTAAGCCAAGTCTCAATGATGTGGAAGGATGCCTGGGTAGTTCAGTGGAGGTCAGTTGGGTTGTCAGCAGTGGTTATAACAGCTGAGTCATCAGCATATTGCACAAGAGATGACTGGGGACAAGAGGAGTAGAACAAGTTGGTGAAAATATTAGAGTAGTGGTCCAAGTATGGACCCTTGGGGGACTCCCATTTGTACACTGAGAGGGGAGGATAGTGCAGGGAGACATTTAACTGATTGCTGGTGGGTAGCGAGATAGCTGGAGAACCAGGAGATAGTAAGGGGAGAGAAATGTAAGTTAGTGAGTTCATCTAGAAGGAGTGGGTGAGAGACAGTGTCAAAGGCTTTAGAAAGGTCAAAGAATAGGCATGAGACAAGTTTATTGTTACCATGAGCTAGGGAGACTATGTTGATGAATGATATGAATGCAGTATTTGTACTATGCTTGGGACGGAAACCATGCTGTGTGGGTGTGAGAAGGTTTTCATGTGAAGGTAATGCATTACCTGCTTGTGAATGCATTTCTCTAGGAGTTTTGAGAGTGGAGAGAGTATGGCAATCGGTCTGAAGTTGGATATGTCTGAGGAGTTGCCCCTTTGTGAATGGGTAGAGTAAAGAAATTCTTCCATACAGTGGGAACATAGGATTCAGAAATGGATCGGTTGATTAAGATGGATACAGGATAGGCAAGAGGTTCAGAGGCAATCTGCAGGAAGTAAGAGGGTAGCTTGTCAACAGATGGGGAGCAAGGTTTAAGTTTAGAGAGTAATGACTTTACATAGTTAGTTGATACTGTTTTTAGAGAGAAGGAGTTAGGAGGGTTTGGAAGAGGTATAGAGTTTGTGGGGGTGCTAGTGTTGTTTCTAGGGGGGGGATTTATTATGGAGGTTACTGAGTTTATAAAATGATTGTTAAATTTGTTGGCTATGTCTTCAGGTGTTGCATTGGGACATGGGTTAGGAGAGGAAGGGTTTTCTGGATGAAGAGTCTGTTTAATAGAGCTCCAGAATTTCTTTGGGTCTGATTTAAGAGTAGAGGGAGGATTGGCATAGAAGTTTATTTTCTCATAATGGATGATTTTTTTTTTAATTTTATTTCTGAGTTCTTTATATTTCTGAAGAAGAGAAAGAGTCCTAGTTGTAGTCCACATTTTCCAAATCCTATCCTGGTTTTTCATGAGGGTTCTGGTAGATTTAATTATCCAGGGAGCAGTATTAGATTTGATTCTAATCATGTGAAGAGGAGCAAGGGAGTTAAGAATGCTTAGGAATGTAGTGTTGAAGGAGTGGACAGCTTCATCTAAAGGAAGAGTGGTGAGGTAAGACCAGTTAATGTTGCAGAGTTGGTGAATAAAGGAGTTAGGACAGAAATGAGAAAGTGAGTGGGTGGTAATAAATTTGTTAGGTTTGTTAAGGTGGGGAGTATGTCTGGTAACTGTTATAGGACAGTGGTTGCTGAGGGCATTTGGAAGGGTTTGGGAGTTATGAAAGTTTGAGGGTGGGAGACCAATATCCAGTCAAGAAGAGAGCTAGGTAGGTGAGATTTATTAATGTAGGTTGGGGTTGTGATTAGCTACTCAATCCCATGTAGGTTTATACAGGAAGTAGTGTTGGGAGCTTGTATTTTAAGCCAATCAATATTTACATCTCCCAGTATAATTATTTCATTGTGGATGGTATGTGAGAGGTGAGATAGGATGTTCTCAAGTATGTTAATATTATCACCAGGGGGAATATAGATTGCTGTGACAGTTATGGTGTTGAAACTGAAGTTGGTCAGTAGGAGTTCAGCTGGTGAGAAGGAGTGTAAGTCTAGTGTGGGACTGATTTGGGAGAGACAATTGGAGTAGAGTATGAAGACTCCTCCTCCTTTTATTTTTAGGTCGATCTTATCTATTATAGCCAGGAGGGATGATTTCACTGTCCAGATGGTTGTTTTAACCATGTTTCAGTTAGGGTAACTATGTCAGGAGTATAGTTAGCTATCCAAGCATGGAGTTCTTGAACTTTATTTACAAGGCTCTTGAAAATGATTGAGCAGAATTGTACTTGTTTTTGTGGGTTGGAGGGGATGGCAGGTTTAGATACAGGGAGGTTATTGTTCAGGGTAGTGTCTGTAGGGCCTGGGTTAGGATGAATGTCACCAGATAGAAGTAGAGGTTTGTAATGGGGTTTTAATTTGAGTAAGTAGACTTTGTTTTTTTGTTTTAAAGGGGAGGGAGGAGATATTTTTATTTTAGGAATGGGAGTGGTGGGGGGGAGGATGAAGGGACAAATTAGTAGATAGGGTTGGGGTGTAGTACTTGAATTAAGAGTGGTGTTTGAGGGATGGAAATAGGGAGTAGGTAACTGTGAGTGATAGGAGGTGAGGTGATAGAGTATAAGGAGTAGAGAAGGTAAGAGTATAGTTTGAGTTATAAGAGACATGTCACTTTATGGGATGTAGAACAGAGGATGAGAGGAAGGGGTGGGAGTAAGGTATAGTAGTCTTTGATAGTGGATAGTAGGTAAGTGTGGGGAGGAGCAAAGAAGGGAGGTAGTATGAGAACAGGAAGTAGAGGGGTGGGGATTTGGGAGGAAGTGAGGAGGTGTGGTTGTATGGATAGTTATAAAGGTAGTGATATGGGGGTGGGAGGAGAGCGAAGTGAGCGAAGCGAATGGAGCGGGGCTACACCTTCCAGATAGAACTTAGCTAAAAAAAACTATCAGCTAATCCTGGGACACTTACTAGAGATGCTGCACCTGGAAGGCTTTCAGCTGCAATTAGAGCAAATATGGCATCCAGGGTTTTTAAAACCTTTGGTGTGTTGTACCTGAGCAATCACTTGGGGGTGGGGGAAGGGAGGGAAACCATCAATTGGAATTTAAAGTAGCAGGGGAGAATCCAAGGCATTCTGCTAAACCTAGCTAATTATCAAAGGACAGCCAAGGAAATAAGGTAAACATACAGGCACCCTTGTTCAAGGACTGGAAGGTTTCTCCAAGAAAAACTATGTGTAGGACCACACCACAGGTCGAAGTTGTATGCTGCTTACTAGTCTGCAATGGCAGATTTTTTTCTCTTTTATATTTGTATTCCCCTTTGCTCATTGTTTGCTAAAAAGATAAAAGCAGCTGGAGACTTTGTACCTCTGTTTGGTGTTTAGTGAAGAGCAAGTATTGAGGAGGGACTGAAGGCTATGACTATTGAGAGGGGCTAAATACCTTAACATACAACAAATTATCAACAGTGAAATGGATGAAAGGGGTGGGGGTGGGCTAAGAGGAAGAAGGTTTGCAGCTGCTACCCCTGGGGTAAGCACTCTAGCTGACTGTAACAGATTTTAACAAGGCATAACAATAGTCACAAAAGCTGGCACCTACACTACACAAGTGGCAACAACAATGTTCCTGGAGTTAAACCTGGGGCTGCAGTCTATTTTTGGATGATTGTTGTTCAGAGTTTTCTTTGCTTTTAGCTGGAGTGAGAGGATTCCTTGCTCACACAAGCTTAGAGAGGGGATTCCTGCTCACACAAGCGGGGCAAAGCGATCAGGTCCTCAGTGGCTACTACACAAGGGGCAACAACAAGGCTCCGTTAAACTTGGAGCTGCAGTCTATTTTTGGATGATTGCTGGTCAGAGTATTCTTTGCTTTTAGCTGGAGTGAAAGGATTCCTTGCTCCCACAAGCGGGGGGGGGGGGGGGGCAAAGCGATCAGGTCCTCAGTGGCTACTACACAAGCGGCAACAATAAGGTTCTTGGAGTTAAACTTGGGGCTGCAGTCTGTTTTTGGATGATTGCTGGTCAGAGTTTTCTTTGCTTTTAGCTGGAGTGAGAGGATTCCTTGCTCACACAAGTAGGGGGGGGGGGGACTCAAAGCGATCAGGTCCTCAGTGGCTACTACACAAGTGGCAACAATAAGGTTGCTGGAGTTAAACCTGGGGCTGCAGTCTATTTTTGTATGATTGCTGGTCAGAGTTTTCTTTGCTTTTAGCTGGAGTGAGAGGATTCCTTGCTCACACAAGTGGGGGGGGGGTCAAACTGATCAGGTCCTCAGTGGCTACTACACAAGTGGCAACAACAAAGTTCCTGGAGTTAAACCTGGGGCTGTAGTCTACTTTTGGATGATTGCTGGTCAGATTTTTTTTTGCTTTTAGCTGGAGTGAGAGGATTCCTTGCTCACACAAGTTGGGGGGGGGCGCCCCAAAGCGATCAGATTCTCAGTGGCTTAGAGATGCTTCACCTGGAGAGATGCTACACCTGGAGGGCTTTCAGCTGCAATAAATAAATAAATAAATAATCACTACAACTGCACTACTCTCCCTCACTGACTCTATAATTAAAAATTGGAACAACTCCTCCTTCTCTGCTACAATATTTATTGACTTGTCAAAAGCCTTTGACATGGTCAACCATAACTTACTTCTAGACAAACTAAATTCCTATTCTCTTAACCCACAAGCATTACAATGGTTTAGGGCTTACCTTCAAAATAGACAACAAGCAGTACTTTGGGAAAACAATCTGTCATCATTACTTCCCGTAAATATTGGAGTCCCACAAGGCTCTATTTTAGGTGCCCTTCTCTTTTCCTTATTCATCAATGACCTTCACTTGAACACACTCCAAGCCACCTGCATCCAATATGCAGATGACTCAACCTTAATCTGTACTTCTAAGAATCTAGCCTCCCTCCAGTGAATTACCCAAAATGTATTCCAAACTGTTGAAAACTGGTTTATGCAACACTGCCTCCTCCTTAATCCCAAAAAATCAAAACTACCCCTTTTTACGCCAACTCATAAATCACCAAATCCATTCTTTACCATTACCTCTAATAATGCCACCAACATCACCCCAGATACTACCATCCGGCTATTAGGAGTTACAATTGACAATCGCCTTAACTATGATGACCATATTAACTCCACCATAAAGTCTGTTAACAAAAAACTTGGTTCTCTCTATAGAATTAAACCCTTCCTTACTCCCTTAGCCAGGAAGACTATTGCCCAGACCCACCTCATATCTACCCTCTTTTATGCCTCTGCCATATATACTAACTTATCTAAAAACAACCTCTCAAAACTTTCTACATGTTATAATAGCATTACTAGATTTATCACATGCTCTCCCTTTAAAACTCACCACTGCCTTCACCTTAGACAACTTGGATGGCTAGAAATACAGAACCTTATACTCAGTAAACAACTACTTATTACCCATAAAATCCTGCACTATCCCAATAATACCCCTATCCTCATAGATCTTATTTCACCATACAAAAATCTGTCTACACTACGTTCTGCCAATAAACGTCTGGTATCCTTAGTTAAATCCAACAACAAAGCAGGTGACTCTCTTTTCTCTAATACTATAGGAAAAAAACTGGAATCTGCTCCCTTCTGAACTATCTACCCTAGCTTCTACTACTCTATTCAAAAAACATATCAAAGAACATCTTAAAGCCCAGTGGCTCTGTCCTTGTTCTAACCCAGACTGAAATTCCATGTCCCTCCTGCTCAAATCCCATCCCCACACACTAACCTAAGCATACAACCCAACTCTTTTTCTCTTTATACCTGCTCTGTTTTTGTGATCTAATAATTGTTCTTTACTTTTCCCCTAGCAAACCTTTTTATATTGTCTATAATCCATAATTTGTATTATATTTATTCATATAAACAATGCTATCTCTGTACTGTAATTTTAATATACATGTCCTTTTTATAAATTTTTAACGTTTTAACTGTTTATACTGGAGCTTTTCTCCCTGGGCCTCTACTGAAAATGGACATATATCCAGTTAGACTAGCCCGGTCAACAAATGTAAAATAAAAAATAAAATAAATAAATAAATTGTATTAATATATTCTGTTTAACTAACTGTTTTGTTGGTGTTATGGTTTATTTCATTCTGGTTTGCTGTTAACATACTTACTGTTATGTTATTTAATGTTGTGTTTCACATAATATACCTTAACATATATTTGGATTACTAGTATTATGTTCCATTTTGTTAATAGTAACATTGGTTTGGTTATTACTAACCTTAAGTTATTGTTGTAACTAATTTACAACAGGATGACATGGTAGGCCGGTTCCAGGTGATCCACCTACCTTGCCTCCTCCAGCCGTGGCACTGGGGCCGAGCACATCTGCGACCCAACCTGGTGGTGCCTTTTCTGCTGCCCCTGCACTACTTGCAGCATCTGGTAGTTCTGGCCCACAGGCTAGAGCTGGTCCCACCTCTGGTAGTAGTGGTGGAGAGGGTGTTGTCACCCACAACAAACTGCCAGGTTTGATGCACAGGATTGTGTTCAGTGGTTTTGTACAATGCCTGTGCTGGATGGAGGGCATGCTCACCACCCTGGTGCAGCAGCCTCACCCCAGAGCCCAGCCTCCACCACTGCCACCCCAAGGGCAGTAAAGGAGCAGTGCTGACAGTCCCATGGGTGGGGACTTGAGTCATGCTGCTACGTTGTGGAGGCACCTGAGACTTAGATTCCACAAAACCCTCCTCATTCAAGGTGTTCACCCCCCTCTTGTGTCACACACCATCCCTGTCTGCTCTCTTGTCTATCTCGTCTGTCTGCAAAAGCTTCCTCACCTTCCCAACTTACCTCCCCACACATACCTATGTCTTTTCCCCAAAATTCCGCTCTCACCTTAAAAAATGGGCACCTGTTCCAAAAAAAAAAATCGTCCCATACATAGCTCTCTGTTTTGCACACATGTCCACTGGACACACGTACTTTGGTCCAATTGACTTGACAATGCAGTTATGTTGTCCTCATCGCTGTCTCTTGGGGTGACAATCCAAATTCATCTACAAATTCTGTCAAAGTGCACAATTGTTGCTGTACAAGAAATGGATAGCTATGATTCTTTCCTACACCCTTCCTGCACATACCTACCTGCCTTTCACCATTTTTCTCCCTACTTGCCCTCCATTTCACCACTGTCCTATCTTCCTGTTTTTCTTTTCTTTAAAGACTTTTTGCCCGATACTGCATTCTGCAGCATTGTTAAGCTCAAATAAATGGAGCTAAATTGATATATGTGTTTTAAATGATAATCAACACGTACAAAATAAACACATGTCCCCATTTTCGGACCCAAGACCATTGGACCTGAGACCACTGCATTAATCTGACACACTACACAGCTGTTAAGTAAAAAAAGATGGTTTAAGTAAAACATATTAATTGCAAACTACCGTAATTAAGTGTGTTGAAGCAGAGCTGCCCATAGTGCTCTGTCATGCAAACTAATGGAAAAACAGGGAGTGTAATTTGGAGTGTGGTATAGGACTACACTACTAGAAAGCCAAAGACTAATGGATGTAAATGAGGTCTCTAATATTAGATAAATGGGCACTTTTATCAGCAATATGTGCAAGTACACCTGCTAAAACATGAATGGCAAAATACATGTTCAACAGGGACTCTGGGGGAGAAATACATCCCTATAAAGCCAGGCACATAATAATGGGTGTAATGGAAGTATGTCACAGACTGTATGTGTGCACTTATACCTTCACAAATACACATGCTATAACAGTGACTCAATAGCTCAGTCTGTTAAATGCTTTGTAAACAGTATGTTTTGCCACACATAGTCCTGGGTTCAAATCCAGTGGTGTGTAGCATTTAAATTACATTATTGTGAAGCTATCAATGAATGACTGAGTCATCTATTCCTTATCCACTTGATGCATTTCAAATGAAATGTCTGCTTTTCACTGATGGAAGTCACAGGCCTGCAGATAGGAACACACTTGACATATCCCTATAGCAACACTATGAGTGCATAAAGTATCAGGTCATGCATTTTAACTTAGATAATGCAAATGAGGCCCACTAATATCAGAGTGCAGCACACAATCATTTCATAATGATATTACAGATTAGCACAGCTGCACAACTAGCATAGACATATGGAGGTCCTGCTAGTAACAAGGACTGCCAGCATACACATTCCAAATAAGGACCAGACTGTAACACGTGGCATGACAGTTGCCTAAATGGTTGACATAATGGTATATTTATCCCTATGTTGCTCAATGACACAACACACATGTTGCCTAGTACTCTGTTAGTAATACCATTGCCTAACATACTTACCTTAAGCACATGCCTTAATTTGCAGTGGAATGGGTACCCTCATTCTGACTCTGCCTCTACAACAAGGTGGCCACAGCCCCCACAGTTACTCTTACAGCTTGTGGTCCTCCAAATTGCTCACACTCTCTCCCTATGCCTATTGCCTGCAGCATCAGCTACAGCCTGTAGCACACAAATCTGTATGTAGAAGTAGATGCTACAGACGTACCCTCTGCAATAATGTCATATCTTGACCCCAGTAATGTCAATGCACAACATATCAGAAAGGGCTTCTACTCTACATGAAGGCCTTATATCTTGTTCAGTGGTTGCATGTCATTGCCTGATTTTACTGCAAATCAGCTGTGTTGGCTGTAAATACCATTTCAGAACCACAGATTTTTAAGAGCCAATCACCTGGTAATGAGAACCAAGCTAAAAAGGCAAACAGCTGGCTAGGGGAACCAGTCTGTATGAGACTTTCTTCAGACAGTGAATGGGTTGCCAAAAACTTTATATATCTGCACATATCAACAGAGGAGTAGTGTACTCCATCAGGTATGTAACCTTTTTGTTTACATGATGCATATGTGTGAATATAGGGGAGAATGGGGATTACATCATTAAGCCTTTCTTAGAACTGTAATGATAACATGTCATTGATCTCCAGATTTGTTACATCTACAGAGGACGTACAATACATCAAAGGTGGAATTTTATTTGTCAATGTGGCACACTGGTCTCATGGGAATGTCCCTTTATAGTGGGTGTAATACCACACTGTTATTTGTTTGGCACTTTTGTTTTGACATATTATCAGATTCATAGATTCATAGATTAGTACTAAGCTAACTGCCCTTGTGAGACATTTTAAGCCTAGCCAATTATCCCTTGTGAGACTCAAACTCTGCACCTTGTGTTTGTAAGGCAAACACCTTAACCTTTAGGACACCCTCCCAACCCCCAGAGAGTTGCCCCTAGGGGATACACTATAATGAACTCCTATGTTGGGTGTGTGATCATACACCATTATTTGTCATGGCACAAATAGGAATAGCTGACTATTGATAGTATCTTAGCTGTATGCACATGGTTAGTATGTTTTCACACTGTGGAATATGACATGTGTGATCAAGCAGTGGGTACTTCCAGTCATTCTGTTCTTGCTGTATCTCTACATAGTGTACTTTCAAGTATATGATCCTGACATGTGTTCCCATTTTGCTGTCTTTCAGGAAACATGTATGCCAGATGCCATGCCCCTTTTATGGATTCTGAGAATGATATCATCCTGGAAGGCCTCTGTCAACACCATGAACGCCTACTGTCCAGGGGGAGGCAAAACAGGGAACAGCGGGCAGCATTGTGAGCTGACCTTGTACATGATGTGAAAGCCATAGGTCACCAGAGCAGGATATATGACCAGGTTTGACAGTGCCACAGATATGACTAATGTTGCATGCAGAAGAACAGCAGATGTGGCCAGGGATCATGTTGTCACTGGTGGAGGGCCTGCAGCAGAACAACCACTCTCAGCCACTGAGGAATTCCTGGTGAACCTAGGAACACATGATAGCTCCCACAGTTTCCACACCACAGGAGCATCCAGGTAGGCTTAGTTTGATCATTATTGGAATACTGTAGCATTCAGTGTGTCAGGATGTACATACTTTTACGTGGGTGTCAGGTGTTTGTTCTTTGTGAGGAGGAGTTTAATTGCAGTTTGAATCTCATACTCAGATTTTGACCAACATAACAATTAACAAAGTAGCTAGTGTAAATGTGAGATATATGGATGTATTACCCTGTTATAGCGCAACATGCAGTGGTGTTACCTCTCCCTCAACTTTTCACAGGTCCCTCAGGAGTCAGGCAAGGCTGTGGTCCTGCTCCTGGTAACCACAACACTGTTTTGCTACAGATGTAGATTTACTGCAATGTATTCCATAAAGTGTCATCCCAGGTCTGCTAGTAGGACTGCTGTACTGTTGGCATGACTGGCAAATGCACAGATATTTTCTGACTGTACACACTTTAGAGTCATACCTATGCCTTGTGGGTATGACCACACTGATAGATGTGACAGTATTGGCAGGACATTACAGATTACCATATTTGTCAACTGTGCAGAGTCTTCACAAATGTCAATAGTGTACCTCACTGTTGCTGATGAGATTTCTGTGTAAAGAGCTTTTATTTGCAAGTAACTGCAGATGTTTATGGGAAAAGTAATGTACTCATGTCCTATTATATGAAGTTGGGGGTTAAACAGGTCTGTAATACTGACAACATTATATAGATCTTTACATATATTGCAACATAGTACTGCAGAACATAACAGTGCAGGTATTAATGTACTGCTTTTCCCTTTCTTAACACAGGTGACCAGGAGGGTTGGTTTCTGCCCCTACACAACATGATGTCAGTGTCTGTTATATGATAATGGTACCCAAAGTGAGGTGCAGGTGGGGGTTTCAGGGGCTGAAGCTGTCCTAGAGGTTTACATCTCTCTTTTGTCCTCATCACCACACACAGTCAGTATGCCTACACATACCCAGTCCCCGGAGGCCACAGATATGGGACAGTCAGAGGGTGGGGGCATTGAACAGGAAGGTGTGGCAGCTATGGATCTAGTGAGTGTAAACACTGGCCACAGTCAGAAAGCTGGCAAGGTTCCACACAGGTAGATTGATAGGGGGGCCAGCTGTCCTTCCACCACCTGTTAAAGTTGTCTCATCATGTGTCACTTTGCATATGTTTTGGGCCATCATGGAGGCACAGGCACATTTTGAAAGGAACTACAGATGAATGCTCAGGATTATGGATGCAGCACAGTTTGACATCCATGACTGTCTTCACTGCATTGGTGATACCTTGGATTGGTTCACTGATGCTGTAGAAAGAAGGTGGTCTGAGACAGATCACAGACTATCTGCCTTGGAACACAAATTGTCTGTGATGGAACATCTGGTTGGAGTTGAGTGTCAGACTCGTGGATGTAGGTCAGCAACTCCATGTGCTGAGAGTCCATGTGGCCTTGCACAATCACGGTCCTATAGTCTCAGTGCATCCAGTACTCCAGAGGGGAGTGTATACGCACCAAGACATGACAAGACATGGACTTGTGGCCCTAGGCATTCCCATGGAGGACACAGTCTCAGCAGACAGTAGTCACCGTCAGGTACTAGCACTGCTTCTGACCTTGGGCATAGAGGTGCCAGTGCAACTCCTGGCAGAGCCAGTTCCCATGTTCAGGGGTGGAGACAGTGAACTGTCAGCTCTACTATGCATGGTTCAAAGCTGTCCAACATACACACATTTAAGGCTACTGAGCTTGACTGTGTTCACGCACACACTCACACACCACTGTCAAATTCAGGTCACCTACAGACACACACACACAGCACCTTTCCATGGTCCATCTTGCCTGCTACCCTTCCTGACACACACATGATTTCAACCTATTGGGTCAGCCTAGGCCTCCTGCACCTCAACACAGCATCCTGTGCAAGTGATAATACCTGTGCCGCATCCCTGTCATCTTCATCATTGATGCAGGAAAATGAAGCTATGTGTCTGATGCACAGGGTGACTATATAAATTAATTTGTAATTGTGTAATGCAGTGTTGCTTTGTCATGCCACTTGTACTGGTCACTGACAGATACTGTACGCTGACATGTGTAATGAGTAAGACACATAAGTTTGTGTACCTTATGTGGTATGAAGTTGCAATGGCCGTATACTTACACAATGAAAGGTGTGTCATGGACCTATTTATGGTTTAGTTTTAGGAGTCTGTAGGGGACACCAATGAATACGCAGCAGCAATAAATCCATAGATATCACAGCACAGGATGGAATGTCAGCACAGAAGAAATATGTCTCCAGCAAGCTACAGCACTATAGGTGCATGGCTTCATAGGTTCATATGTGTATAACAGGCTAACAAGGACAGTGCTGTCACTCAGCCTACTTATGCATCCCTAATTTATGAAAAGGTCTGAGTTCCTTGATAAGTTTCACCAGGGTTTCTAAATCTAACACATCTACAAGCTGTGGTGATGGAGATGACCCATGTACAAATTTCCAGTGTCCATTACAGACATTTGTCTTACACCAGTTATGATTGTCTTGTTCTGCATCCCATTGTGTCACTTGCATATGATGTGTGTTACAGTAGACGTGTGCTTCACATGCATGGAGAGCCTGTTACATATAGGGTGTAGTGTCTGCATTACATACCTGTCTCTCCAGCATGTACTATTTGTACCACAGTGATGGTGTAGGTGTTTAGAACAGGTAATACATGTGTTAGTCCTGTCTTGGATAAGTGGGAGGTACACAGTTTGATCTGACACCTCCCTGTATGGCAGCCATACACATCCCCTCCAAAGCATGTAGGAGACAGACTACACATGCACGGTTTTGACACAAGACTACATTGGACATGTTATCTACAATGTGTATTGGTTTACCATGGAACCTGTGTGGCTGCTACAGTTGTAAGATATGTCTGTGTAGTGATCTACACAGTTTTCAGAAAGACCAGCTGGCCTAATATTGTCAAATACCTTGTCAGGCCATGGTAAGTGGAGTGAGCCATATTCCTGTCATCCACTGCATAATGTAACACTCATTGAGGTCCACTGGTTAATGTAGGTACACATGATCTGCCCTTGAGCAAAACAAACTGTGTTTGGTCCAGTGTTAGTAGGTCCATGACATTGTTGCTGATCGTATCCATGCTAACTCATTTCATGGCTTTACATATCAGATGACTGAGGGATCTGGGGACACTGCTTAGCACTGCAGGCTATTTGTCCTCTGTGCAATTAGGTATTGCAGTTACTTCTATCATGTTCCAAGAAAAGAGTCATCCAAGGTGTCTGTACAAAGCAGAGACAAACAATGGACGGAAGTGTAATATGTATACCCTGTGAAGGTAAGTTGGGAGGTTTTACCCAGGTATTCTGCAGATGGACACTACTCAAGCAGTGTGTACTGATAGGACACAATTACCTTGTGAATAATGCAGAAAGCAAGGGAGTCCCCTGAATTGCTGGTGCCTGGCTACTACACGTGCTGGTCTCACCACAACCACTCTCTCATGGGATACCATGCTCCAATACTTTTTCTATCATTACATGCAAAATATTACTACAAAGCTCATGATGAGAAGTAGGCACAGCCTGTTTGTTCATCCACATAATTGTCTCACATCATGAAATGCTCTGTAAGCTTTACATACCCTTCTCCAGGTAGATGCCTTGATTAGCACCCTGCTTAATCAGTTGGCTTTTGCATGTACAATGCCTTCTGTACCAGGGTTGATGGTATGTCACTAGGGAACTGACCAGATGGTGATTAGAAGCAGCAGCACAATATAATGTGCAATGTTCAGTGACATAAATGTCCAGGCTTGCTGAATCAAGCAGCACAGTGGTGGTGATCTATCTTAGGTGATAATTTCACAGCACTTCATGCATCCTGCCCTTCAACAGATTAACAGTGGATATCTGCATGACATGACTGTGAGGCCTACTCCAAATTACTGACCACCTTTGGCCAAAGTGTGTCCACCTGCCACATGTCCTAGGTATGTCATACAGTTATGTACCTGAAACATATGTCTATATTCCCATATCATGTCAAACAACAACCAGTTTGCTGTCTAGTTGCTTAATAAGCATTGTACGCTTGCAAGGCCAACATAATGTCAGCAGAACAAGTCCTCTGTGCATGCAAGTTCATTCACTTCTGCACTGCAAGGCCTGTCTATAAACATTGTGTTTCAGGCGGTCAACTCCAAGGACTTGCAGAGTATCACATTTGTAGGTATGGTATTGGCACCAAGCCTAATGACAAGGTCCACATGGGTGACAGAGCGTTGTATGGCACACTGTTAGGTTCTGTGTTACATTATGGGGGCCTACATAAAGGTGATATGTTACATTTCACCATCTGTCATGACACTGCCTAATGATGGCATGTTGTGCGTACACACAAGTATGATTGTATTGCTAATGGCACTATCAATGACTGCTGCTGACATGTGGAATGTGCCCCCACCCTCTACTCCTATGCCATACAAATACAAAGTGTGACAGATGTGACTGTATTTCAAACTTTTATTCCATGGTGTCTTAAACAGTAGTCAGTACATATGGCAATAAGCACTTTGCCAACATGCACAGCTCACCTCCTGCACCACCCTCACCCACATCACACACACCTGCGTGTGCGCAGCTCCTTACCAGACACATTCCCAAACAACAGACACCTCAGAAAATCCTAACTCTGGAGAGCACAGTCCACATAATTGTGCATGCACCACTGTCTCACCAGTCAAACACTTGAGACAAAACAAAAAATCAAACCTATTATTCATAGGTCATTACATCATGAGACACATTGATGTCCATGTCACCAGGCTACTTATGAGAAATGTCACAGTTAGCTGTCTGTTGGTTGACACAATATGCCATACCACACATTGCTGCAACTCAAGAATATCAGGTGACATAATGATGACATCATATTTCCTGCAGGTGTGTACGACTAGGGACTTTCGTCACCGGACTGTATGCGGACACATGACTGAGCTTAGACACTCTGTGTCTCTCACGGGTATGCCCATAACTTACAGCTGCATTTGACCCTCACATAGGATGATGGTTCAATACACACGGAAAAATTATAGATATCAATAATTGCCATAGCATGTGGTGTCATTGTAAGGGGATCCACTACATATCTGCCTGGGATGACTTGCTCAACAGACATCAATGTTTGCAAGAGATGGTCTTTATCTCTCACCCTTGGGATTTTGAGTACTGGCCAAGGCTGATGACACCTCCACAATGCATTGTATAGGCACTCTTTGGAGGGAAAACATTCCAATGAGAATGCTATCTTCATACAGCATCACAATTATGCTGCTTCATGCTGGGAATGACAACACTAAACCCTACTCTGTGGAAGGTGTCCCCACCTTGGAATATGCAGATATTTGTGCAGTCAAAGACACCTGGTTCAAGGCTGTAGACAGCACCACAGCCATACCAGTCTACATGTCATTCTACATGTTTAGACCTCAAACTGATAGTGTGCAAGGTAACGCAGGTGGTGTATACGTATTCATTAAGGATAGATAAACATCCAGATTTAGTGAAACATTATGATTTTCTAGAGACACTGCAGGTGCTATTCACTGCTTGAAGGGACCTAATCAAGCCATTATCAGCTACAGGAGCAGCCTCATGAATAAAGACATCCATTGTGCTTATTTGAATGTACTTGTGTCTCTCAAAATATATCAGTCCACCATGGTTTGGGGTGGGATTAAGTAACCACCAACTGTGTTGCTTAGTCATGCTGAAGCTCACTTGCCCAAAGGTTAGTCCACATCCTTAACTACAATGCCCTGGACCAGTGGCGTGACATCCCCACAAGGGAAGCCAATGTAGTGCTTCATGCATTTACCAATATGGGTGACCACAGCAGAACCCTACTGTGAAGTCCTCCCTGGTGAGATATGACCACAGATTAGTCTCATTAAAACTATCAGACCTACCCCCCTCCTTGTAGAAAATTTAGAAATATACTTCAACAAAGCCCTATGGGATGGTTTACAAAGAGTGACTGCACCTCCCCTATCATACTGGAATGGCAAGTATGCAGACCTCTTCACCCATGCATTATGTATGCAGCAGTACAACTGCATAGACTCGGTTGTACCTGACAGGAGGAATACACGCTCCTCATGCACAGCAAACCTGCCTGGTGGACAACTGGATTAGCAGGCTGTACAATACAAGGTGGGCATTATTGTGTGACATTTAGGGTGAGGATGACCCCCTAAAATGGAGGCACAACCTCCTCCTCGAAAACAAGCACACGGTGCTGTTGTGATGTCATGTGGAAACAGTATGTGACAAAATTAGCCTCCCCCATAAAGTATAACCACAACGCACAGTGTAGTTACATGTGTAACTTCAGAGGAAAGGCCCAGATTGTCAGTGAACTCATACTTAATGATACCACATATAATGGATCTGTACTCATAGTTAACCTGTTGTCCAACAGGTTCTGCATCAACTTCACTACCCTGTCCCCACCACATATGCCACACGACATTCCTGCAACATGTCCCATACTGTCCATATCTACAGAGCAGGTCATAACTGTCCTGTCTATGGGGGATACACAGCATCTGCTGGACATGCTAACATCCCAGGCTGCATCCTACATGGGATCCAATAAAGATTACTAACACCATTGGGAACTCCTTGCAATAATACTGAAACCACTGGCTGCATCCTAGCTGACTGGATAATGGCAATTGTTATCCCCTTGCACAGAGGTGGTGCATCCACCATCCACTGGAACTATAGACATATTTGCCTGAGTAGTCATATCAGTATGCCTGTGGGGGAAATCATCATGGAACTTATCAGCAAACATATATGTGATCTGCAAATAGTTGACTGTCCACAGTTTGGATTTCTGACAGGGAGATCATGGCTGTTAAATGTGGTAGACATATCTGAGGCAGTCACCAAGGAACTGGGTGAGAGGACATCAAGGGCATACAACCCCATGGACTTAGTCAAGTAGTGTGACTGTATTCCCCACTCAGGCATCATTGACAAAAGCACCCACTTAGGCATCCATGGTAATATCATTATAGGGGTCACTAAGTGGCTCAGTGATGGAACACATACTCAGAATAGGGAAATCCACCTCCAACAGCTGATCTGTAAGCATCCTTGTTCAGCAGGGCTTGGCCCTGGGTCTTGTACTGTTTGGAATCCATTTAATCAAGATACAAGTACATACTGAATGCCTGTGGCTGACAACATTGGCTGATGCCTGCAAACTGTGAGCAGTCATAGACTCTGTGAGTTATGTCAATATCCTACAAGAGGGTATTGATGAACAAATGCCTGTTGACATACTAATGGCTGTAAGCTCCATATATACATATATATATATATATACATATATATATATATATATGTGTGTGGTATAATTTCTGTTGGTAACACCTATGTTCCTGGTAAGTAGCACATCATTAGCAACATGTGATTTACATACTCAGAGGTGATAGACCTGGGCAAACAGGTTTACACTTAATGTACCTGAGATTACCATGTCTCCCCAGTGGTAAGACAGGAATCATATGTCACAACTGAGGGCATAGTCACCTGAAACTGACATAGTCATAACCTGCATGCACTCTTCCCTCAGCATACCAATAACTGAGTGCAACGTCCACTTGGTATTGTACCTTTCCAAGCACTACTGGCAATTGCACACAACATAATGGTCCCTCACAAGGGAGTTTTGCATCTTCAGTATCTGTTCAATGGGGATCTTCTGAAATCAGTGTCATTGTAGCTTGTGGCATATGGACTACTCAGAGGTGATCTCTGCCTTGCATATGGGGCAATGTGTGACCCTGATTGATTGGAAATGCTGCATATCTGTAAGTGGCATGGTACATGGATTACTCAATCTAAGGGTATTAACCTGGTTTGTGACATTAGTAACACATGTTGGTGGGAGAGATCTGTCTAGCAGACTTTAACACACCTTTGAAACAGAATCCTGCCTAATGGCAAACAGAGCACCTCAGTGGACCTCATCAGATGCCATCTGTATGATTGGCTGGGTGACTATCATTTCACCACAGGGCTTCTGCCTGTGCCCCTTGTGGATAGTTGCAATATGTGCTGATCATGTAAATAAGGGTATAAACTTGGTTAGGATTGTGAGGACTGTAAGGCCATTATGATACTAAAGTTCAAAGATCCTATGATTCCATAAGCTGATGTAAAATGTTCTAACAGCTACACACACAAACCTGGCAACATTGAGGATAGCACCACTTCCAATTACTGTTAACAGGACATGGCAAAGCATGCGCGTGCGCACACACACACACACACACACACACACACACACACACACACACACACACACACACACACACACACACACAATAAAAGTTGATTGCATGTAGATTAATACACTTACTTATCTAATGGTACACACTACAAATCACAGTACCTAATGCACATGCTACACCTCAAGCCTTCTATTACTATCTCTTTAGGACATCTTATGTTTGATGACTTCAGCAGACCTAGTTGTGGTCAGGTGTCTGGAAGTCCACATCACCTGCTACAACTAAAATACTGCAAAACCCTACCTTTCTAAGTTACTGACGTGATCATATTTATCCAGAAAAAGAAGTGAATTCCGCTAAAGAATGCTCAGCAGAACAAAAAACAATGTAAATATTTGAAGAGCATTGCACCACAAGTATTAGTATTTCATCTGAGTATTCAAAACTTGCTAAACAACCAAAATGGTGAAAAGACAGCTTCAATAACAGGCTTTTACCATATTGAATCCACAGTATATGAAATATACAGCTTTGCTGATGTAAAAGTCAAGTGGCGTTGTAATTCCACAGCTTTAAAACATGTGGATGTCATAAAAACAGAAAAAATGAACATAAAAGTGAAGAACCCTTCTGATGTAAACAACGGACAAGCTGAAGAAGGCTTGAAAAAGCTGAAAGTGCTTGTCCATTGTTTACATCAGAAAGGTTCTTCACTTTTATGTTAGTTTTTTCTGTTTTTATGACATCCACATGTTTTAAAGTTGTGGAATTACAATGCCACTTGACTTTTACAACAGCAAAGCTCTATATTTCATATACTGTGGATTCAATATGGCAAAAGCCTGTTATTGAAGCTGTTGTTTTGAAGCTGTCTTTTCGCCATTTTGGTTGTTTAGCAAGATTTGAATACTCAGATGAAATACTAATACTTATGGTGCAGTGATTATATTTATGTCATACGAAGATACACACACACACACTGAGTTGCCTGGAGTGAGATTAGAACCCCTACCTATCTCATCGTATGCACTATAGATCACAGCACTTATCGTACACTCCACGGCTTAAGTCTGACATTACAATAGCAGCTGGCAGTATTAAGGTAGATGACATCAGCAGGCCTTGTAGAAGAGGGCAGTTTAGAAGCTGGCAGCAACTTACAGGGTCAAAAAGTGCAGAACCACTGCAGTTTGATAGTCAATGAGGAATTCTCAGTTGTTTTTCAGGGGGATATGTGCATACACGCATGTACACACACACACACACACACACACACACACACACACACACACACACACACACACACACACACACACACACACACACACACACACACACACACACACACACACACACACACACACATGGCCTGGAGTGAGATTAGAACCACTACTTATCTTGTCTTATATACTATAGATCACAGTACTTATCACAACTGCCATGGCTTAAGTCTGATGTTATAATGGCATTTGGTAGTCTTAAGGTAGATGACATCAGCAGGCCTTGTAGAAGAGGGCGGTTTGGAAGCTGGCAGCAAGTTACAGGGCCAAAACAGTACAGAACCATTGTAGTTTGATAGTCAATGAGGGATTCTTAGTTGTTTTGCAGGGGCATACATGTGCGCACATATATATTCCAAGTGGCCTAGAGTGAGATTAAAATTCCTACCTATCTAGTCTCACACACTATAGATCACAGTACTTATCGCACAAGCCACAGCTTAAGTATGACATTATAATGGCAGCTGGTAGGGTTAAGGTAGATGACATCAGCAGGCCTTGTAGAAGAGGGCAGTTTGGAAGCTGGCAGCAACTTACAGGGCCAAAACGTGCTGGACCATTGCAGTATGATAGTCAATGAGTGATTCTCAGTAGTTTTTCAGGGGTATACACACACACACACACACACACACACACACACACACACACACACACACACACACACACACACACACACACACACACCAAGTTGCCTGGAGTGAGATTCTTACCCCTTTCTATCTAGTCTTACACATTATAGATCACAGGACTTATGCCACGTGCCATGGCTGTGTTTTATAAATGATTGCAGGTAAACTACTTGTGGATTACACAAATTAGGCTTGTGTTGAACAGCAACTGGGGGATGCAGAGTGATATGTGAGTTTATGTGTCGTGACCTTATTTAGTGTGGGAAGAGTGTGTGTGTGTGTGTGTGTGTGTGTGTGTGTGTGTGTGTGTGTGTGTGTGTGTGTGTGTGTGTGTGCGCTAACTGCCTGGTTGGCATGTGATTTGTCCTTATGTGAGTCTTGCCTCCAATTTCATAATGTAACTACATCTCTCACATAAAGTATTTGTTTGTTTCATGAGTAAGTGGTTGTCAGTATACATGAAACAATTGCTACATTGCCTCAGGATGCCCATGTCTATCAGAATGGCCAGAGAGAGATGATGAGAAACTCCACGTCCAGAATAGCAGGTTCTTACTGTATATTTTATTAGGGAAGGGAATGGGTTAATTTGACAGGACTGTGCTGGTAGTGCCGTGACTACAATGGACACCTATATTTTGTTTAGGCTAAGGTTGAGCAATAAGGAAACACTGCTCAGTGAACAACTGAGTTGCTCCTAGAGGAGCAGAAAAGCTTGGAAGGGTTTTACTGACATATGTTTAGGGAAAAACTTAGCTTCTAGGCTTTTGCATGAAGAGCAGCACTGTGCAAATACAAGGCTTAAATATGTGCAAAGAGAAACAGGTTTTTAGCTAACTACCAATCAGAAAAGCACACAATAAGCCTTCCACCAGCAATCCCCAACTCAGACAGGTTATATCAGTGCATTTCCGCCACAGGGGTGCAGCAAAACACCTTCTTAATGTAGAATAGCTGGTTTGGAGCCCAACTGTAACAAGACCATACAAACTACCTACAACAGCCCTACAACTAACAAATACAATGTAATACAGTGCAATTAACTACTTTAAGCAGCAGCAGACAGTACAGTTTATTTTATTAATTTATTTATTTTTAAAAATGCTAAAGTACAGTAACAGTATATAAGGGAAATGTAAAACATACTAGAGCCATTTTGTGTGCTTCCCAGCTCAGATAGACCAGGCAAACACCTACTCTCACTAGATGAACAACCATAGTCCTAATGTATAGGCACAGTAAAGGAGTGCTTGGAATGAAATGCTACCACAAACAAACTTAAAACATACAAAATGCTACCACAAACAAACTTAAAGATATGGATACAGCAGTGTACTTTAAACAGCTTACAAAAGTGTGATTACTCAATAAAAGTACTTCACTTTGTATAAATGAGCCAAGAGCCACTCAATTGTACTGAATTTATAAAGGCACTGAAAACAAGATAAACTGATTAATAAGCCCTCCAGCCAGTAAAACTACATGCATGAATCATAACTGTTTCCCCAACCTAAACAGACCAGGTTACCTCCCAGTGCACTAGATGGAAAATCCACTGACCTCTTGGTGTAAAAGCAAGTGCTTGCCAGAATGTAAAAATACACTACTTTATCCAGCAGTTGGCTAGATAATTAATTCAGAGCAAGTAAATCAGTAGAACAGACAATGAGAGGCAAAATGCACTTTTTCAATATAAACACAAGGAAAGGCAAATAAAAAAATTCAAGATACCAGCAGTAGGGTGGAAAGGGAGGAGCTTATTACTAAAGAATTTGCATAATGACAATATATATCCCATAAGGTAACAATATACCAGTGCTGGAAAATATTTTGTTCTGGACATCCCAAACAATAAACCTCAAAATAATAATCTTAGGAGGCGTAAATATAGATTGGCAAACCATAGCTTCCAACTCCGCTAGAAATAGTATAAATCTGTATGTTTTTTCTCAGTTTATCAATACTCCAACAAAATACAGTAAAGATCTTACCTGCCAATCCACCCTAGACTGGATCCTAATATCTCACCCTGCCAATTGCCCCTCTTCTGGTATACTGTCTAGCTCCCTCATCAATCATCTGCCAGCATATTCCCTTAGAACAAACTCCCAACAACTAAGAGTACACACTGTAAAATCAGTTAGGAACTCAACTTATTTTTTCAGCATAAATTCAACAATCTCCTACATGAAATAGACTGGACACCCCTTAAACAACTATCCCTTAATGATGCTGTACTATACTTTAATAATATATTCCTTTGCACACTTAATGCCTAGCTTCCATTTGTATGAAAAGAATCAAAAATAACTCAGTTCCACAGTTCTCTAAGGAATGTAAACACCCGATGAAGCAAAGGGACCTAGCCTGGATAACCTGGAAACAGAACAAAATGAACAAAATCATGTTAATGTCAAAACACTATGTAACAAAGTGACAAACCTAATCAACTGAGATAAGAAGTCATATTAGTCCCAGCTTCAACTCCAACATAAAATCAACGTCAATATATTTTGGCACTCCATATCTTCTCTACTTAACCCTGGAACAAATAGAGACCACACCCTATCACCTGATTCCACTCCATCACAAATAGCCAAAAACTTTAACAAGCACTTCATAAAATCAACATCAGACCTTCTAACTAGCACCCCAAGTGCTCGACCCCCCCACCCTTCAACCTATTCAGACACCAACCCCAGAAAGGCTCATCCAGACTCTGCTACACTTTGCTGTGAAGGAAAGGTTAGTTTGCTTTTATTTTTTGTATTACTGTATTGCCTTTCTATATTTTGAATACTGTAGTTTGTTTTCTTTACCTTGTGTTTTGCTTGCATTCTGTTTTAACAGCATATTAAAACTTCAAAAGAGACCACAGCTCTCTCTGTTCTGAGTACCACTGTCTTTCTAGTTGCCCGCCTCTTATGTTAATCTGACCATATATCTCATTTCTCTCTACTTTCACTGGCTTATGTGAGTAATCACAAAATCATCATTTTGAAATCCCACCCCTTCAATTATTTAAATTTATTGGCCATCCTACAGTATTTCATAGTACCAAAATACAAAAGTGACCACCCTTTCAATCCATCTTGCTGTTTTAAAAATAGTAACTCTCCACTAAACCTTAACTTTTTAAACAGGTAAAACTCAAGTTACCTACTTTCACATCTAACTTCTCTAGTGCACACTGCAGAGTGCATTCTTTTCAATCTTACCTTTAAGCATCCCTGTGACTAGCACTTTCTCTAATACCTGCTGGAAAGCACTAGGAAGCCTTAAACTCATACAAACACTGAACTCTCCTTGTTAACAAGGAGAAATTAATAGTAGGCACTAAACAACCTATAATTGCAAAGTACCTTGCTAAGGAAACAGCTCCTATACTTTACAAAGAAAAAAAAGCCCCAAACCAGGCATGTCCAAGGGTCAGCTTCCAGTGATTTCTCCTGTCCACCTGGTGAATGTGGGCATACTGGGGCAATGCAGCAATTGCCTCATGTACACAGACAACCCTCTCCTCCTACCACCCAACACTACAACATGTGAGAGATGCACTTACATAGCCAAAATGGAAGCAAAGCTCTCTCCACCCAAGATTGTGCTAAACAGTCAAGAGGAGAAGGTTAACACCCACACTACACCTCAAGCAACACATAGCCCTTCTAAACCCGCACCACCAACACCCACATATAGCAACACTAAATCCACATATGCAGAGGCCCTTAACTGTAACCTGCCCAAGCAACAAAGACCTCTGAAGCTGAAACGCAAACAAACACCAATCACAACCAATGTGTCACATAGTTCACAACACCAGTGTGCCACCCAGCAACAGCCCCTAAGGCAAGACAATGTACCTAACACTTTAGTCATAGGTGACTCTATAGTCCAACACACTGATGTCCCTCTCACCAGGTTGAATAAGGAGAAAATTACAGTCAGCTGCCTGTCGGGTGCCAGGATCCGCCACATAACGCATGCACTCAAGTCACTCCACAACAAGTACAAATATGACTCTGTCATTGTCCATGTTGGAGTGAATGACTTGAGATGTACCTCCCTGGACTACATGAAAAGAGACATGGAAGAGCTCTCGGATCATGTGGCCCAGACAGGTATGACCCTAGCCCTGAGTAGCATCCTGCCTTCGCCCAGAATGATACCACAATATAAGGATAAAATGATTGACTTCAACAATTGGCTAAGCTTATGGTGTCATTCAAAGGGGATCCAGTATCTGTCTGCCTGGGATGACATGATTGACAGACCACGATGCTTTGCCAGAGATGGTCTGCACCTGTTGCCCCTGGGATTCAGGTTATTGGCTAAGGCTCTTGCCACCCCTATAGTGCCTATTTTAGGCAAACTTCAAAGGACAAAACCACCACCGTAACAGGTACAAGCATGCAAAATCTGAAGGTAATGCTACTCAATGCTAGAAGTCTAAACTTCAAAATGCACTCTCTTGAGGCACTCCTAAAAATGGAGAACATCGATATCTGTGCAGTAACTGAGACCTGGTTCAAGGCTCCAGAGAGCACCCCTGCAATACCAGGCTACAACTCTTACCACACTTTTCGGCCACCAAACCAGATCCGAAACACTAAAGTTGGAGGAGTGTCAATATTCACCAAGGATATTCACACCACCAGGCTAGTTGGCCAACACAATGTGTCTGAAATTCTCCAAGTGCAACTAACACTAGGTAAGACTGCAATCCAAATTGTAGCTTGCTACAGATCCCCCACCATACCCCAAGATTCTCACTACACCTTTCTAAACATACTGAAAAATATTAAGATAGAACCAAACACACTAATACTGGGTGATTTTAACTACCCTGCCATTAACTGGGAAAACTACTCATGTCCCAACAGCTTTGCTAACGGTTCTTGGAATTCATAAATTCCAACGCCCTGGATCAACTAATCCATAGTCACACCAGGGGCTCCAATATCCTAGACCTGGTCATTACCAACATGGGAAATCAATGCTCCATACCTATGGTCACCCCCTCGTTAGTCAGGTCTGACCATAAGCTAATCACCCTTAACATCCACATCCCACCCCACCACCCAGTAAAGAAACCACCATAAAAAACTTCTCCAAAGCCAACTTCATGATACTCAAGTCAGAAGTGACAAACTTCATGGCACCCATGCAGACGGGAACTGAAAGTTCAACTGCTGAATCCCACACTAAGGCACTGTACGAGCACATCCACTCATGCATGAATCGTGCCATCCTAAATAGAACCAAAATGCTCTCATCCAAAAAAAGAAAGCCAATCTGGTGGTCCCCTGCCATAAACAAACTTTACAACAAAAGGAAGAAACATTTGCAGAAAAGAGGAAAATCCCAGGATGCAAAAAACTCCCTTACTAGCCTCAATAAGAAACTGAGATGCCTCATAAAATCCTCCAAAGCTAGTTACAAAAATAAAATTGCCAAAGATTCCAAAGACAACCACAAAGCATTCTATAACTATGTCAAGAATCTAAATGGCAATGCTCAGATCTGCTCTGAGCTAAAACAGAATGGCATTAAATATACTGATCCGAAGGATATTGCCAATATCCTGGCAGATCGATTCAGTGCCAACTTCACCCCCTCTCACCCCTAAATGGCCCATCTCAATACCGGAAGATTGCCAAATTCCAGTAATAACGGCCACACAGGTACAAAACGCACTCTCTAAAGCCAAGAATACAGCATCCATGGGACCAGATGACATCCCGGGCTGTGTACTACATGAACTACAATATGAACTGGCACCTCACCTAAGTGTCATGTTTAATCATAGCCTCACCTCAGGTTTCGTGCCCACTGAGTGGCGCAGAGCTACAGTTATCCCAATCCACAAGGGGGATCCACCTTGGATCCCGGAAACTACCATCCCATCAGTCTGACAAGCCTTATCTGCAAGGCCATGGAGCGTATTATCATGGAACTTATAAACAAAGACATTGGCAACCTTCAAACACTGGACCCCACCCAGTTTGGATTTGTAAAGGGCCGATCTTGTCTCCTAAATCTGATTGACTTCCTTGAATCAGTCTCCAGAGCCATGGACAAGGGTAAGGTGGTCCACACAGCCTATCTAGACCTTGCCAAGGCCTTTGACACCATCCCTCACTCTGGAATCATAGATAAACTTACTAAGTTGGGCATTAATCCCTATGTCACCCAATGGGTTGCTAAATGGCTTACTGATAGAACCCACACTGTAAAAGTAGCCGACTCCAAATCCAGCTCCAGACAAGTGACAAGTGGAGTACCTCAGGGTTCAGTCCTGGGGCCGCTCTTGTTTGGCATCTACTTCTCTGAAGTACAGGTCAACACTAAGGAACTCTGGCTAACAAAGTTTGCAGATGACTGCAAACTGGGAGCCATTATTGAATCCCCAAATGATGTGGATACTCTACAAAAGGGCCTTACAGAAACAGTTGCTTGGTGCCAGAGCCATGGGCTCAAGCTCAATGCCAAGAAATGTATTGTTATCCCCTTTGGGAAAAAACATGTATCCATGAATTACCATATAGGTGGCAGTACACTAAACACAGAAAGTGTGATAAGAGACTTAGGGACACAGGTGGACAGTGGTCTCACCTTCGATAACCACATCACCACAACAGTCAGGAAATCCTTCTATGTGGCACACCTCATCACGAAGGGCTTTCATCCAGAAAAAAGGAGGTCATTGTCCCACTGTACTCATCCCTCATTAGACCCATTATAGAATACAATGCCCCATTTGGTATATACCTCTCAAGACATCTGCAACAACTGGAAAGGCCTCAGAAATACCTCACTAAAAGAATCACAGGCCTAAAGCAGATGCCCTATGCTGACCGCCTTAAAAAACTCCAGCTATACTCTGTCACATATCGTCTACGCAGAGGCGATCTCTGCTTAATGTACAAGGCCATGTCAAACCCAGAGCTGTTGGACATGCTACACTTAAAGAAATCCCAATCCCTCAGAGCTACATGCTCCAGAGATCTAAACCTTGTCATCACAATAAACAAAACATGCTGGAGGGATAGGTTCCTGACACAGAGACTCCCCAGACTCTGGAATAGATTGCCCATACATGTCAAGCAGAGTGCCTCTTTGGACCTCTTCAAGAGGAACCTTGATGATTGGATGGGAGAAAGGAAATTCACCCCAGGGATCACATCAGTCACCCTGCTAGACAGGGGTCCAGGAAAGTAAATAATGTGGGAAGAAATAGCCAGGGAATTGTTATGGCTAGGCTTGTACAGGCCCTAGGGCTGATAGCCTAGTACCAACCTATGAACCTATGAACTACTTCTAACCCTGTCATTACTACTCCCCTACTGAACAAAATGTCATAAAAAACCCATTCTCACTTCAGCCCATACCTACTGACACCATTAAGAAACTGCTACATAAACGAAAACCCTGCTCTACCTCAGCTAATAATCTTCCACCACACTAACTCAGACTGGCTGCTAACCTACCCAATCAGTATCCTTATAAATAGGTCTTTATCTGAATCAGAAGTATTTACCATATGGAAACAATCTCACATCACCCCCATCCACAAAGGATGCCACTCTTTTTATCCATCCAATTTCTGCCCTATATCCATCTTATCAGCCATATCCAAAATTCTTGAGAGGGGTATCCATCAGCAGGTAATGCAATATTTATTGCAAAACAATCTTTTATCCAAAAGCCAACATGGCTTCCAACCTAGCCACAGCACAGATACAGCCCTATTATCTTTTACACACACCGTAAACAAGGCCAGATATGCAGGATACTATACAGCCTCAATATTTCTTGATCTCTCCAAGGAAGTTGACACAGTGTCTCCTCCCTTACTATTAAACACACTGTTCACGTTCTCACATAACATAGTAAAATGATTTCAGAGCTACCTCAAGGTAAACAAGCAGTGAAATGGTCCAATGAACTCTCACCCTTTCTCCACAACCCTACTGGAGTCCCTCAAGGCTCCATCCAAGGACCCCTACTCTTCCACATTTTCACAAACAACCTTTACACTGACTCTCACCCTGGGACCCTCATTCAATGCACTGATGATTCCATCATAATCTGTACTGCTCAATCACTACCAGAACTACTTTCAAAAACTCAACAGTCCTTTACTGAAGTTGGTTCCCGGCTAAGAAATGCCCAACTCTTTCTTAATCCAAAGAAGACAAAACTAGTATTCTTTCATCCCAAGAACACCTCCTGGGTCACTGATCATTTTAACATCCTTGCATCTGATGACACTGTCATAAAAATAGTGCAGGAAACCAAACTTCTAGGAGTTATCATTGACAATAAACTTTCATTTGACCCTCATATACAGCAAAATATAAAGGAAACTCAGCAAAAATGGGTGCTCTTATATAGAAACAAACGTTTCTTTACAGCAGCAACCAAAACTACCCTTGCAAAAACATTTTTACTTCCTTCCCTTCTTTATGTTGCCCCTATCCTAACTTATGAAATTCTACCATAAGCAAGATATAACAGTGCTACAACAAAGTTGCAAAGTTTGCCACAAACTCAAAATATCATACATGCCACTGTAAACCACTCCTAGAATTAAACTGGCTTAAAATCCCCAACCAACCTGCCTTTATTCAGCTATCCACCTTGCACAACCTTATTTTCAAGCCTATTGCCTGCTCAGCACTAACCAGCCTAGTCACACCTTACACACCAAATCGATCTCTACAATCAGAAGACAAAAACCTCTTAGCTATCTCAAAACCCACAAGAAAACCAGGTTACTCGCTGTATTCATACTCTGTCTATATACTTTGGAATTCACTACCTCTAGGTACCAGGTCTATGCCTGGCCTAACTCATTTCAAAGCCTCTTTCAAAAATCATCTCAAAAAGACATGGCTCTATTCCTGCATAAAGCCTGTCTGATGCTCAGCACTTCCTCTTCTTCCACATTAGCCTCATCCTCCTCTTCAGTCACATTTCAATCCTTCACAGTCTGTAAGATCCTAAGGCTCTTCTAACTCCTTCTCTGTTTCTATACTATATCCCTAAGCTACTGCTCAGGTGGTATTGTTTCTATTGCACCAAGGTGGAAACCAGCAACAATGAGTAGTCCAAAAGTCCAAAAGCTTTAATGTAAAACCAGGGTTAAGTGCTTTCTTCCCTCAATTTGGGGACTCCCTCAGAACAATTCTAAACTTTGAACCCAACCCTTAAATATGAACATCAATTTAAATTAATTTAAACTAATTAATTAATTACAAATAACAACAGATTGCAATAAATTACAAATAATTACAATACAATCTGACCATTTTAAAACATTTCACCATTTAAATACAATACTACAATGTAAACTGCATAGAACATCAACCTAAAATATTTTTTTAATTTTAACACACTAGCTATGCTAACATTCTCGTTAATACCTGGATATTGAGTTGCATTGAAAAGCAACTGCAATTTTAATTCACCTATATATGAGTAGGCATATAATGGAATATGATGACAACACATTTAAGTTCTTAGCAACAAAACAAATAGTTAAAGACATGCAAGGGAGAGTACTAGATGTGCATCTGGATATATGTGAATTAAAATGACCCCCAGCCCCCCCTACTTTATTATTCTCACTCTGAGATCGCACTACAGTGAGGAAAAGGGAATTTACGAAACAGGCACACATACATGGAAGTGCTTGTCGATGTTAAGCGCTTTCGTGTATGTGTGTTTGATGTTTTGTGATTCAGACATGTGCTAGTCGAGCATCTGTCCAGATCCCATATATATATATATATATATATATATATATATATATATATATATATATATATATATATATTGTAACATATTGTAACATAGTTTGTTCTTTCAACTTATTTTTTATAGTATTTCTAATGTAATTTGTACTGTATTGGATTTTACTGTATTTTTATTGTACCATATGTGGAGCTTTTCTCCCTAGGCCTCTGCTGAAAATGGCTTCTGTAGACCCAGTTAGACCACCACGGAAAACAAATGTCAAATAAATAAATAAATAAATAAATAAATAAGCTCAATTTATATTAGGTGTTGGCAACTTAAAATCACCAGGTTTAAAAGCAGATCAGTGAAGGATAGGGTGAGTGGGAAAATAACTAGCAGGGAATCACTAGCAGAGCTTTCAGTTATGTAGAGTTGAAATCTTTTTCAGAAAAAGACAAAGACCAAGAAATTCACTGTGTATTTAAGTATCGTGCAAGAAATTTAACCAATGCAAAAAAAAAAAAAACATGTGAAATGTGCATCCTAGTTAATTTACGTATCTATCTCTCACATAGAACAAAAGCACTAGGCCAAGCAGATTTCTTAAAACAGAAACAAATGGAGCAGGTGAAACAAAAAATAGCTCTATCAAGATCTGACAAAAATATAAGTTTACTTTTCTTACTTTTCTCACCCAGCAGGGAATCACCAGCAGTGCTTTTAGTTTATATAGGCTTGAAATCTTTTCACAAAAAAACAAAAACCCAGAAATTCATTGTTTTTAAGTATCACTCAAGAAATAATTTAACTAATAAAAAAAACTTATAAAATTTGCAGCCTGGATAATGTAAGTATCTATCTGTCACATAGAACAAAAACACCAAGACAAACAGATTTCTTAAAACAGAAAACAAAATGGAGAAGATAAAACAGAAAGCAGATCTATCACTCACAGACAAAAAAAATATAGGTTTACTTTCCTCACCCAACAGGGAATCACCAACAGTGCATTTAGTTTATGCAGGCTTGAAATGAGTTGTGGATGAAAATGGTCCTCATACCAGCCCACCAACCTATTTATCAAATTGTAATAAATAAATAAACTTAGTCATAGACAAAGTTCTCATTTTACCAGTCAATATATGTCACATCCATCAGCTATAGCCATGAGCTTTGTGAGGTGACAGAAAGAATAAAATCAGAGATATCAGTAGCATAAAGGGGCTAAATTCACAGGATAACAAAGCTCACTTTTTATGATTGAATGAGAAGTTCAGTAATCCATGAGGATCTCAGACTATAGCTAGTGTTCCTCAGCGGTGAAAGGAATCTGTTCAGTTACATTAAGTAGTTAGAAAGGATGGCTCCTAGGCAAGTCCCATGAGAAGTCTACCTGTTATGACCTACTGAGCTAAAATCCAAGGGTAGAACAAAGGCATGCTGGAAGTCTTTCAGTCTGCCTAGGAATAATTAACAATTGGAAACTGTAGTGGGGCATAGGGTAGTCTGGTCTTCCCTGCTCAGTTTACTACCATTGATATTCTCACCTAAAAAGTAGTTCAGAAAATGGACAGATAGGATAGATACTTTAGATACATGCTTGTCAGAAGTGACTTAAATGAATTATGTTCATTAGACCCATGCTGGAATTAATCAACTGATACATTTTGCCAGTAACATCCTTTACCTCCCAGGGTTTATAGGTTCATGGGTAAGTACTAGGCTAGCTGCCCTTGCTACCATTTAAAGCCTTGCCAGTTTTCCTTTTCATGCTTGAAATAACCTATTCCATTTGATTTTAGATTGGCTTTATTCATCCCATGGTTAATAATTATATATTATCCCTAATGAGAATAACTGGAATCACCCCATAGATAATTTGAGGGAACCCATGCATGGGATAAAGCATTTAGTGGCTGCATCTGTCCATTAGTAGTACAGGTGACACTCCTGGAGTACATTTCATGTTTCCCATCTACAGATCTAAGTTGTGCTTGAATATGGACAGGGTGAGCTTTGTTTTATGTGGATGGGAAGTCTCTTCCACAGCAGCAGTATCCCCTGAGAGATACACCTGTACCTCTAAACCATTATTCTGATGTTGCAGAAAAGGTTTAGATCCATAGACCTAATTTGGATCCTATTTATTACCAACCCATACTGATTTTTTTCTAAAACCTACAAAACGTTTGTCATTCTTAATAGATTCTGCCCTAAACATTCATTTTGTTTTTCCTCATATGAAACATCTGGTAACTACACTTCACTAGTTGCACTGAATTAGCAGAGGTGGCATTTGCATACCATGTTAAAGTAATCACTTTCCTGTTAACAGGTTAGATTAGTTAACTTATTACATTAAAATGTGTATGATTGGAGCAGCATACATTTAAATGTTTACACATTTATTTATAACAATTTCCTCCTGTATTACTTAATGTTATGTATTAACAGTGACGTTATATATGTACTCTTCTTGCATGTATAAAATTTGTCTCTTTTTTAAGATTTTGTATGCTTACTTATGATATTTATTATTATTTCAAATTATCTGAAACTGAATTCTGATGGCCAGCATATCAATAATATGTATAATGCATACATACATACATTTATGAATAGAGTATCTTATATTTTTTTACCTATAACATTATATTTGTTCATTTATTTATTTATTTTTATTTGTTGTTTATTAACTGGGTTAGTCCAACTGAGCCAGTAGCCCATTTTCAGTGGAGACCTGAGGTGAAAAGCTCCAAATTATGATAAAAAAAATACACTTTATGAAACATTTCAAAATAATGATATACATTACAGCAAATACAATTTTTTTTGACAGACTAGAAAGAAAAATAAATTAAAGGCTTAGAAAAATGTTTTATAGTAATTACAGGCAGAACTAGAAATGAGTATACACAAACTGAGGTTATGTGTTAGAAATAGCATGGTATTAAGTAATAAGATGTATGTAGGTGAGAGACAGATGCAGAGCACAAGAAATTATTGTAAGAAGTGGGTAAGGAGTCAAGGAAGACAGCTCCGGTAGTAATATGAGATATGACAAACAGGTGTAAGATTGGGAGGCATGGGAGAGTAAGTAAGATCTTGGCAATGGCAGGTGCTGGTATTTAGGAGCAAATTTTTGAGTTTGGATTTAAAGAGATTTGTGCCAGTAATGGTTCGGATGTTAGGGGGGAGCTTGTTCCAAGCCTGGGACACACTGTTTTTGTAAAAATGTTTGCCAGTATTTTTGTTAGGTTTGTAGGTGTCAAGTAGGTGCTGATTTGAGCTACAAAGAGTGTGAGATGGGGTGTAAAGGGATATTAGGGAGGAGAGAGAAGGACAAGCTAAGGGTTTAGAAAGTAAACAGTATGTGAGTTGCAGCTGGTAGAGAATCAGGTGTTCGGGGAAATCCAGCCAGTGAAATTGTTTCAAAGCAAGGCAGTGATGTGATTTGTAAGGTTGGTTACTGACAACTCTTGCAACACTGTAATAGGTTTGAATAAGTTTAGCTAAAAGGGTTGGCTGTAGATGTGTAAAGCTAGGAAAGGCTTATAGAAGATAAGGAAGGAGAAATTCCTTAGCTAGAGTTTGGAGTCAGGGGTTAGGTATTTTTTATTTTCATAGAATAAACCAAGTTTCTGATTTGTCTTTTTGATACAGTGCTGTATATCGGTATCAAATTTAAATTGGTCATCGATTATTATACCGAGGAGCTTTATCTGTGATTCAGCATGAATGATGGTATTATCCAGAGAAGAAATATTGAAGGTTGTTTTGAGGTGAGAGAGGGTTTTGGGAAGAAAGATTAAAAGTTTAGTTTTCTTGGGGTTATGTATTGGTTGTCACTTAGCCATTTTTCTATGCATAGAAAGCTATTCTCAGTGATAGAGAGGAGGTTAAAAATGTTGTCAGAGCAGGAGTTGTCCACATAATGTATAAGGGTAGAAGTTGTACTGGAAATGTGTAATTGGTTGGCAAAGATATTAAAGAGTAGAGAGCAAAGAATGCAGCCTTGAGGGACCCCAGTATGAATGGGTAAAAAAAGGGAGCAGGTGGCCTGCCATCTTACTGACTGTTGCCTATTGGTGCGATAGCTAGAGAACCATTTAATAGTAGAGGAGGATAGGTTGAGATTGGATAGTTTATTAAGAAGTCTAGAGCGAGAGACAGTATTGAAAGCCTTTAAGAGGTCAAGAAAGACCCACAAAACAAGTACATTTTTGTCTCTGGCTTCAGTAGCAGTCTGAGTAAATGACAGAAGGGCAGTGGATGTACTATGATGGGGCCTGAATCCATGTTGAGTAGGGGTTAGGAGGTTTTTGTCTATTAAATAATTAAATATCTGTTCATGTATGCATTTTTCAAGAAGTTTAGATAGTGGAGAGAGGATTGCAAAGGTCTGTAGCTGGATGGTTCTTTATTATTCCTCCTTTGTGTAATGGGATGGTGTAAAAAGCTTTCCAAATGTCTGGGATGATGGATTCCTGTATAGATCTATTAACCAAAATGGAAACAGGGTAGGCTATTGAGTGAGCAGCTAATTTAAGAAAGAGGGAATGAAGGTTGTCAGAGGAGGTGGAACAAGGTTTTAATTTAAGCAACAATTTTATGCAAGAAGTTGAGGTGGGGTTAAGTGTAAAAGACATTTCCATTATCTTAAAAATATTTTTGTTACTCCTCCCCATGATGCAAAATATTCGATTATTTTGTGCTAACAATTTTTTTTGCTGTAACCCGTATTATATAATCTCTGTTACATGGCTTCCGACCCTGGCCTCTCATCATATCCTAATGTTAATCAGGCTACAGTCAGTATCTGTCCTTCTTAAGCATTCCTATATGGAGGAAAATGATTCTGGATGATCCCATATGCTTGCTTTACTTAATGCTCATTATATCTTCCTAGTTATTATTTTTACCTGCTTGATATTCCTATCATAGTCCTAACTTCTAAATTGACCTTGTGTATTCGAGTCTCATGCTGCTGTCTGTAACACATTTGTTTAAAATGCCAAGTTAAAGTTCTTTCAGGAGTAATCTGAGTTTATTGCAACTCCTCTCTTAGTTTTAATACTAATGTTGATACTCCATGCCCCTTTTAATCATCATGTACAACTTCTTCTCAGTCTCCCATTCCTCTCATCACATTTTCAGATGTCCCTCTTTTGCTTTATACAGTTCTCCCTGAGACTGCTACACTTTAGCATAAGGGTACTTAATGCTCACACAGAGGTGCCTGCAAAGCATTCCTGCATTCAAGTGCTGTTGATATTTTTCCTTACATCTTTATTAAATCACCATATTTCTATGTAACATGAGTATATGTGCATTAGTAGAAAAAACTGTAATACATTTCCATTTTTATGCTGAATACATATATATTTTCTTTTTTTTCTTTTGTTTTTATTTGCTCCAATATTACATAAATCATTCAATTCCTGCCTTCTCTTTAACCTCACTCCTCCTTATGAATATTATTCTGCTTTTATTGTTCCCACAAATTCCTCTTATAGCTATAACATTTGTTCCTTCCATTTTTAAAGATCCACCACCAGTTATTTTATCTCCTTCACAATATTCAGTGCTTCGATTACACTTGATTTAGAGCTTGATTTTCATTTTGTAATAATTTTTTTTGGCAGCCAGTCGCATTAAATTAAGTAAAGCTTTACTCTAAACAATTCACATCCTATATCCTAGCTCAAAAGAATAATTTTTTTAGATACATTTGCTCCTCCAGCATCTGTGTCAATGCATTCTTAGGTTCATAGGTAAATACTAGGCTATCTGCCCAGGGGCATCTATAAGCCTAGCCAGAATGTGTTGGCTTTCGCCGCCCCCTTAGATTAGTTCCCTGTGCCTCGGTCCAGCAGAGCCATTAGTTCCCTGTGCCTCTGTCCAGCAGAGCCACTGCAGTGATCCCCGGGGTAAATTTTCTGTTTCCCATCCACTTGTCAAGGTTTCTCTTGAAAGAGTTTTAATGAGGGGTTCTGCCTAATGTAGATTGGAATCCTGTTCCAAAGCATGGGGAGTCTCTGGGACAGGAATCTATCCCTCCAGCACATCCTATTTAGTGTTGTGGTGAGGTTTAGATCCCTAGAGCGTGTGGATCTCGGGGATTTGTTTTTTTTTTTTTTACGTGGAGCATTTCCATCAATTCTGGGTTGGACATGGCCTTGTATGTCAGGCAGAGATCACCTCTGAGTAAGCGGTATGCAACTGAGTACAGCTGGAGTTTCTTCAGTCGGGCTGCATAGGGCATATGTTTGAGGCCAGTAATCCTCTTGGTGAGGTACTTTTGTGGTCCTTCCAGCTGTTGCAGGTGTCTTGTAAGGTACATCCCAAATGGGGCGTTGTACTCTATGATGGGTCTGATGAGTGATGAGTAGAGGGGCACAATAACCTCTTTTGTTCTAGATGTGAACCCTTTTGTGATTAGGTGGGCCACATAGAAGGATTTGTTAACCACCTTGGCAATATGTTTATCAAAGGATAGATTACTATCTACTTGGGTCCCCAGATCCCTTATTACATTTTCTGTATTTAGGGGGCTGCCACATATGTGGTAGTTCAAGGGTACTTTGTTTTTCCAAAGGGGATGACTATGCACTTTTTGGCATTTAGCTTGAGACCATGATTTTGACACCAGGTATCTGTCTCAGTGAGACCTTTTTAGAAGATGTCTGTATCAGCTGGAGAGTCAATTATGGCCCCCAGTTTGCAGTTGTCTGAGAACTTGGTCAGCCATAGTACTCCTGTGCTTGCCTGTACCTCTGAGAAGTATATACCAAACAGGAGGGGCCCCAGGACTGAGCCCTGGAGGGATGCCACTTGTAACTGGTTTAGAGTCAGACCTAGAGCCTGCAACTCTCACCATTTGGGTTCTATCCGTGAGCCAATTGGCAACCCATCTCATGATGTAGGGGTTTATGTTCAGGCTGATGAGCTTGTCTATAATACCAGAATGGGGAATGGTGTCGAAAGCCTTTGCAAGGAGTAGGTAGGCTGTGTGGACCTCCTTTCCCTCATCTAAAGCCTTGGTAACTGTCTCAAAGAAGTCCACCAGGTTTAGGAGGCATGATCTGCCCTTAACAAAGCCACACTGGATAGAGTCCAATGTCTGAAGGTCCCCAATGTCTCTGTTAATGAATTCCATGATGATGTGCTCCATAGCCTTGCAGACCAGGCTAGTCAGGCTTATAGGGCGATAGTTCCTGGGGTCCTTTGTGGCTCCACCTTTGTGGAGCAGGATAACTGTTGCTGTGTGCCACTCTATGGGTACATAGCCTGTAGAGAGGCTGAGTTTGAACAGTGTGTTTCGGTGAGGGGTTAGTTCATTTTAGAGCTCATGTAAGACATAGCCTGGGACACCGTCTGGTCCCATTGGCTTTGGATTGGGCTGTTTTAACCTGTGTGTCAGTGATTGCCGGGGCACTACATTCTTTGGTATGGTTATGGGCCCTTCAGGGGGTGGGTGGGGTGAAGTTTGCACTAAACCTGTCTGCCGGAATATTGGCAATATCAGTCATTTCAGTGTATTTTGTGCCACTCTGCACTAACTCAGAGCAGATCTGAGACTTTCCACTTAGGTTCTTGACATAGTTAAAAAACGCTTTGTGGTTACCTTTGGAGTCCTTGGCAATTTTTCTTTTGAAGCTAGCCTTGGATGATTTTATGAGGGATCATAGTTTCTTGCTGATACTAATCAGGGATGTCTTTCCTTCTTGGGATTTTACTCTTTTCTGCACTAGTTTCCTCCTTCTATTGTATAGCTTGTTTATGGCAGGGGTCCACCAGACTGGTTTCCTTTTCTTGGAGGAGTGAGTCTTGGTTTTGCTTGGGATAGCATGATCCATGCATTCTTGCAGGTGCTCATAGAGTGCCTTTCTAAGGGATTCAGCAGCTTGGACAGCATTGTCCTTTAGCATGGGGGCTGTGAACCTTTCCACCTCAGTCTTAAGTAACGTGAAGTTTGCTTTTGAAAAGTTTTTCACGGTGGTTTCCTTGATTGGGGGTGGGGGCAGAATGTGGATATCCAGAGTGATTGGTCTATGGTCTGATCTAACCAGCGAGGGTTTGACCTCCATTCTGTAGTGAATTTTTAAATTCTTCCATCTAATTACATTTCTAGCAAACATGTTACCGATTACCTCTCTCACTTTCCATCATACCTCACACATTTGCTATCTACCTGAGGAAAAATACTATGAAATCTACATAAGATAAAAAATACAAATTTATTGAATACACAGGAGCCTTACAAATTTCCTCTCATTGTTCTTTATAAATTGTCTTTCCTTTTATCTTCCCTAACCTAAACTCATTTAATCTTACAGTTATCATGCAATCTTTTATCATACTAATTATCCCCTTTGTAATAGTAACGTCTGTTCCAGAGTGAAATAAAAAACTCTGTCAGAGCATTTTTTTTCACATAGCAGTCCCTTGTCCCTTTATGTGTGCCTATAATCTGTTAGCAATCCCTATTAGGATTACATTTGGTAAAAAAAAAAAGCTAGAAGTGCTGAAACGCATCACAATGGATGGCACAGTAATGCAGCACAGCAAGAGGTTCTCCAGTTTGATTCACGGCCGGGGTGCCTTCTGTGTGGAGTCTGCATGTCCTCCCTGCATTTGTGTGGATTTCCTTTGGGTGCTCCCGTTTCCTCCCACGTTACAAAGACATGCGTCTGGAGTGTTTCTCCCCAGGCCTCCACTGAAAATTGGCTTCATTCCAAGTCGGACTTTCCCAGTTAACAAATGATGAAATAAAAATCAGTAGCAATTTTGCAGCCGAGCCTGGGATAAAATCAGGTATGCAGCCTGCAATACAGTATAAGTAACTGCCATCTCTCCACTTGGTCTGTTCTTCCTATTTCTGTGTCTTTTTTCCATGTTTGAATATCCAGTTTGCCTATAACATGGGGAGAATTTCTATTAATATACTTTTCCAGTACTACAGCCTTTATTTCCCTTCTAATCTCAAAGTCGCATTTTTCTGCAGCATAAATATCTAGTTCCTTTTTTACCTCCCACTTCTCTTTCCTCAAGTCACAGATACAACCAATTCTTTATATGAAATGATCTGGCTATAGCCTTTTGCAATCCATACTTTTGTTATGGCTTTTGTACACAATGCTTCACTAATAAGGACTATAATATTATAGTTTTCATGCCAGATAATATCTCTACTTTAGCAGATGAAAGTTACATAGTTGCAAATGGCTTAAAAGTGATAATGTAGTATATCATAATTATTAGATTATTAGTATGTGGAGAAAGTGATCATCGCCAATGAGAGGACTTATAGTTTCCTGATAAGGTTTGTATACAACAGTAATATAACACATGTTAATTGCATTATAACAAAAAAGACCAACTGTGCCTTTATTAAAATACGTATATCATACTTATTTTTCCATGGCACATGTCCACTGAAGATCTTCACTACATTTATAAAAATGAAAAAACAACTCTTGACATTAAGAAAATTGCTATAGATTTAGACTACTGAAGTCAGCTGATGTCTGATTAATAACTATGACTTTCCCCTGGTACTTACTGAGCATTTGCCCCAGGGACAGCCTGATTCAAAAATGCATTAGCTGAGCTCTGAGCACCTGTTCGAGTCGAATATCCAACCAGTGAGGGGTTAAATTCACGCAATATGTCTGAAACGAAAGCAGAGGTGAATTCAACAACATTGTCTTTAGTTTCATCTATTAATAATCATATTATTGCAAAACAATAATTATTCATCCACTGTGCCGCCTTTATCATATTATTAACAATAACCAAAAATAAGGTACTGGAAGGTTCGCCAGAATAAAATCCACTGTTTTATTGATCGCACACGATATTAAAAAATGTAAAGCATATCCAAACAAATCCATAAGATAAGCAATTTCATTAATAAAATCATTGTCATCTGAGGTTATTCTGGATATTCGAACAAACTGACCCTTTACTACCCCTTTCTTCTGGTGATGTGGGTGTGCACTGGTATAATATAGGCAAGAGTTTGAAAATGTTGCTTTTCTGTAAACTCTAGCTTTCCCTCCAGCCTTACTGATACTGAGGTCCAAGTATCTCATTTCATCAGAATTGATTTCATACGTAAATCTTAAGAAATCTGTGGTGCTAGGCAAATAGTTAAAGAAATCTAAAAACCTACTCTCAGGTTCTACCCAAAATAAACAAATGTCATGCAAAAACGAGCATAAAAGTTCCAACAACACCTGAAATCACAATTGAACACAAATTTCTTTTCCGAGTAGGAAAGTATAATGTTAACGTACGTGGGGGCACAATGGGCCCCAATAACAACACCTCTTAGTTGTTTAAAATACTCACCCTCAAAAAATATAAAATTGTTTTTTTTTAAATCACATCCATTAAGATTAAACATGTTCTAAAATCATTATAACTTATGTCATTAGTATCACTTAAAACCTCTTCTAACCATTCTAAATCCAGAGTGTGGGGTATTGAAGAAAATAAATCTATCACATCAACCTTGATAAAAGTAAGTTTGTCACAATAAAGACCCAAATGCAGTTTTTTCAAAATGTCCCAAGAGTCTTTGAGTACATTTCCGAAGGGTCCCGAATTTTAAAAGGAACATCATTGACCTACCCACCATCATGTACGCTTTCCCTGTTTAAATTGTCATTACCATAAAACCTAGCCCCCTGCCTAGGTTTGGGATAGTGCACATTCTCTTTGCATTCATTAATATCTCTATCTATCTTTTTCATCTTTCTAACAACATTATTAGTGATTTAATGTACACTATTGAAGCTGAAAAGGAGAAATATTTTGATTTGTTAAGGAATATTGATTCAAAATGTAAAGAAGTGCATGTTAGAAAGATGAAAAAGATAGATGTTTAGGCAGTAAACAGACGGGTAAAAGAAATGCAAAACAAAGTAGAGGAGAAAACAACCGTGACTTGGACCATGGTTGGATAGTCTTACTCTGCTATGTTAGAATTCTGGATAACAAGATGGGGTTTATTCAAGCACTAATTCAGGTGGGGATGGAAGAGTGGGCATCGATGGTTTCTCAGAAATATGGACTCATGAAAGGGGGGTACAACATGCAAATGCCTGGGCACAGGTTGTTTGGGAGCAACAGAAAAGAAAGAGATAGGAGTGGAGTAACAATCTACATAAATGAAAGCATCAGATATGAAATCAGACAGGAGGAGGAAAAACACCTAATCAGCAATGAATAATATTGTACCCAAGGTGAGAACTTGGATAAGTGAATTGGCAGTTAAAGTAGAGGAAGAAATACAAAGAAGGGCATGCTCCAGGATAACCTATACTACTAACCCTCTAATAAAACTACACTGCACAAACCACAGCCTTTTTTCTAATAGCACCTTAACTTTGTCAGTCATTACCTCTTATCTTAAAAGACCGTAACTCTTACACTAAATTCAAACTCCATTTTAAAGCCCATGTCATTAATCAAAGCCTGTGCAAATACTTCATCTCAGGAGAGGCCTCCTAACCTCATCATACACTTTTTCTATTAGAAACAATCCGCTTATCCTACATGTCTGGCTATCCTCAGGATAGTCTAGAAATCATACATCATTATCTAATTCACTTTGCTACTCTCTTCTTTCGATATAGGAATGTTCTTTTATCATCAATCCTTAATGTGTGCAACTCTCTCATACATTTAATCAAAGAAAAACTATTGTAGTGACTGCTTCTCCTAAGCAGACCTCTTCATCACATCATTCACTTGCCCCATAAACATTCACTAGCATTATGCTACCAATGTAACTTTCTGTTCTTTCCTCTCTATATACCTATTTTGAGGTATTTTCATACTGAGTTCCTAGCTTTTACTTCCACACATTATTACCAGTAATCCTGCTTTGTTTTTATATATCCTAAATTTACACACATCCATTTATACTTTGAATTATTTATTTCTACTTATTATAGACTGTGATTTTGTTTCTTCTTATATTTTTTCATTTTTTGCCTTTTTCATTGGTGTGCCTGAGAAATTTTTTTCCAGACCTCCACTGAAATGGGGTTATTATGGCCCATTCAGACTTTGCTGGTAAACAAATGAAGCAAATGAAATAGCCAAACAACTAACTAACTAAACTGTTCTTACAAACTATTAACACATCCTGGTTATTATTGCATCTTGTTAATTTTTGAGGGGGGTCATTGCTTTGAATCCAAATCTGGTATACCATATGTACACATCAGATATATTCAATATAAATTTTAGTTTTTATAGCCTGTTTTGTCAGTCTCTATGATTTTACTTGTAATCTGTATAACACTTGTTTCTTATCCATCTGAGCTGTAGTTGAAATTGGTCATTTATGATTAGTGTTCTACTCTGGTAAACAAACAAACAGAGAAAATAAGTAAAAACATAGTAAAGGATATTGGACCACTCATTCACAGTATTTGGAAGTATGTTGACTGGGTCTGGTGCTGGACAAGCTATAAAAGGTTAGAACTAGTAGGAAGAAGGAGAAACTGGCAGAGAAAACAGCTCTGTGCAGAACAGTTTCCACCCAGAAGAAACAATGGTGTTTATTTTGGTAAACAAATAAACAAGCAAACACAACATGATAGGAGAATGAGAGACCAAATGAGAAAATAAACAAGAGTGATAAAAAAAGAAGGCAAAACTCTTGGGAAATCAAGATCTTCCAGAAGCAAACTTAAAATGTATTACCTCCAGTGTAGGGAGGGAATAGGAGATGATAGAAGTCCTGGACCAAAAGGGTTCAACAAACTGATTCAGGACATCGCCAGAAAAGATGCAGTTCTGAACACAGTACTAACCACGGTGGAGAGGCATCATAAATGGCCAGGCTAAGGTACCATTAGTTAAATGTAACCATGCCACTTTATGGTTTAATGGAAGGGAGGGTATAAGAATAAATAAACAAAGATGATGAGGTAGGACCATAGAAGAGTGGACTGAGCTGTGCTGAGGTGGTGGTCAAGGATGAGTTAGGAGACTGTGACAAATTGAAGAAGTAAATAAGCAATGTGCACGGATTATAGAGGGAATACTCAGAACTACAGGCATGGGTTTGATGAGCAAGTAATAAGAGAGGACTACCAGTGTGCTGACGCAGGAATGTGCAACTAGAAATTAGGGTAAAAAACAGAGCCTATAATGATGGGATGGGGAGATAGAGGAGACAGCAAGCAAAAAGAGTGGTAAATAAGGATAGCCAAGCCTCAGTCTAAAGCTGAAAAACACTTAGCAGAAATGACCAAGAAAGAACACCTAGTGCTATTTTAAGTACATAGCAGAAAGAAGGAAGAGAGAGACAGAACTGGCCAGGTAGAAATAACAGGGAAGAGATCATAGAATACTGGGCACATTAGAAATACTGAGTGAATACTTTGCTTCAGTCTTCACAAAGGAAAGGAAGGGAAGTGCACCATGCTGAGAGGAATGCAAGGCAGATGGGGAGAACAGTAAAGAAACACTAGACTAAACAGAGAAGAAATTTAGAAGGAACTGGCAACCTTAGAAAGGATAAAAGACAAGTACAAGGTGATCTACCTGTTCAAAAATGGATTCATGATAGCTCACCAATAATAATTTTAGGGAGTGTATTTATTCCAAATTCATATAGCTAAAAAACAAAAAATCAAAACAAATTTCACAGATAAAGAGGCACATCTATTTTATGTGAGGGGGTAAGGTGAATGAAATGCCAATGAAGGGGAGACTACACGCATGCATACACATACACACACACACACACACACACACACACACACACACACACACACACACACACACACACACACACACACACACACACACAAAACGTAAGCAGCATTTTACCTTCGCCTAGGATGATACCTCAATACAAACAAAAAAATGATTGACTTCAACAATTGGCTTAGTTTCTAGTGTCATTCAAAGGAGATCCAGTATATGTCAGCCTGGGAAGACATGGTCAGCGGACCTCGATGCTTTGCCAGAGATGGTTTTCATCTGTCACCACTGGGATTTTGGTTACTGGCTAAGGCTCTTGCCACCCCATAGTGCTTTTTTTAGGTAATGTCACAAGAATAAAATTCCAGATGTAAAACCCTCTAAAAACAACCTCAGGGTTATGCTGCTAAATGCTAGGAGTCTAAACCAGAAACTGTACTCACTGGAAGCAGTCCTCACCATGAAAGATGCTGGCATTTGTGTCGTCACTGAGACCTGGTTTAAGGCTGTGGAGAGCACCCCAGCTATACCAGGTTACATTTCCTTCCACAAATTCAGACCACAAACTAAGGCATGAAAACTAAAGGAGGTGCTATGTCAATGTTCATTAAAGATAAAAACACCTCTAGACTAGTTAAATAGCATGATTCCCTTAAATTACTTCAGGTCTAATTGACTGTAACTAAGATCCGGATTTAGTTCATTGCCAGTTATAGAACCCCCACCATGAATCAGAACATCCACACAGCCTACTTGGATCTACCTGAGTCAATCAAGATACAATGAAACACCCTGGTTTGGGGTGACTTTAATTACCCATCCACTGAATGGGTAAATTATAAGTGCTTTAACTCACTTGCCCAGAGGTTCCTGGACTTTATTAACTCCAGTGCTCTGGACCAGCTGGTTGACATACCCACAAGGGGCTCAAACATCTTGGATCTGGTGCTCATCAACAATGGGGACCGCTACACCACCCCCAGTGTGTGGCCATACCTAGTGAGATCTGACCACAAATCAGTCTTGCTAGAAGTAACTATAACACAAGACATTCCCTTAGCAACAACTAGACTAAAACACTTCTCCAAGGCCAATTACAACCTCTTACTTGACAGCATAAATAGCTTTATAGCCCCTCCTCCCACTGATGGAACAGACACCTATGCTGAATTATACACCAATGCTTTATAAGAGCACCTGTACAATTGTATTGACTCTGCTGTACCTATTAGAACCAAAGCAAGATCTTCAAGAAAAAACAAACCAACCTGGTGGATAACTGCCATTAATAGGCTATACAACAGGAGAAAGAAATTGATGTCTAAGAGTAGGAAGGAATGGTTTCAAAACAGAAAACACACTTTGTGATCCCCTTCCTGGGAGGTATTGCCAGCTATGCCAGGAGAAGTAGGGCAGTGGATGTGTAACTTATGCCAGCATAACTAGCTGGGGTTTTATAAAGAGTTATATGTCATTTGTATATCAAACTGATTTGTACAGGTGTTTGTGTTGAAAATTTATTTGTAAAGCTGCTTGTGTTAAAAAAATGTACCAAATGTCGATCCTGCTGGACAGAAAAAAGAAATACAACTGTACGTCAGACTGTAGTGTAACTGTTTAAAATAATATTGTAACAGAGGATATTGGAAGAAAAGAGGTTAAGCTCAGCCACAGCTAACTTTTAGAAAAATATCCTTTAATCAAATTACTTAATTTCATAGGTTCATAGGTTGGTACTAGGCTATCGGCCCTAAGGCCTAAACAAGCCTAGCCATAACAATTCCCTGGCTATTTCTTCCCACGGTATTTATTTCCCTGGACCCCTGTCTAGCAGGGAGACTGATGATGTAATTTGGCCATAAAGATGGTATCTCACAGGTCTCAATACAGCCACAGACAAAAAGTCTGTACTAGGAAGCCTTCTGTATTGTCCTTAGAGGTGAACTAATTGCTACTCTAGAAGGATGGAAGTTTGAAATTGTTTTATGACTTCCAGAAGCTGCAACACAGCTTAGCAAAGCTCTATCTGTGTGTATGATAACACATGCGCAAGATTCTGGTTCAGTTTCTAGTAAAAAGGGGTAGTATGGGAACCAAAAGTAAGATGACCAGATGTATATGATGTCATTCTGTAATCCAGCATAAAAGTTATGTTTTAATACTAGATGAAACTGAAGTGTCAGAGCACTCGGTTGCCTGAAACCTGACAAAAAAGGATCACTCACTCATTTCCTCTTGCCTCACTTTAGTAAGTAAAAAGGGAATATTGTTCTTTAGATCAGTCAGGAAAATATAGTGAGATTAGTTAAGCACTGTTTTTCTGTATCTGTGTGAATCTGTTTATCTGCATTATTTTAATATTTCCTCTAAATGAAACTCTGGAGTTTATTGTAAATGGATAGTATTTTTATGTTCTTTTATTATTTATTATTAAACATATTTAAACTTTTCATTGTGGCTGGTCTTTTAGAGAATATTTTAATGTTTGAGAGAACATATATGTATTTGGTGACACTGTGGCCACTTTTAAAAGCTTTGCTGCATTGGTCAAATACTACCATTTGTATTACTATTAATTTCAGTCAGTATAATTGGGTACACTTGTAAGAATCTTAGAGTAGCTGGCTTTTGAGTGTCTTATGGCAGTAACTACCTTATAGAATGGGCAAAGGGTAACAGACAAAGTAAGTCTGTGCCAGCCTTTCTTAGGTGTGTGTGTGTGTGTGTGTGTGTGTGTGTGTGTGTGTGTGTGTGTGTGTGTGTGTGTGTGTGTGTGTGTGTGTGTGTGTGTGTGTGTGTGTGTGTGTGTGTGTGTGTGTGTGTGTGTGTGTGTGTGTATGTTCAAACACATTTGTTTATACCTTAGTACAGGTTTTAAAGAAACAGTCTGGTTTAAACCTGGTAATACATCAGCACAAAGGCGTATTATCCACTGATATTCCTTCATCTCAAGATTATTGTTAAGATCCCCCTCGTATATCCTTACATACTCTATCACCCTAAAATAGAATTTATGTGCATTTCCATATGTACTGATATGCTTAGCCAAGGAATTAGTGTCAATATTTCTTCTTATTTATAAATGGTGCTCAGTTATTCTTTCCTTTAGTTTTCTGGTAGATTTCCAACATAAAATGCCTGACATCTATTACAGGTAGCTAGGTATATTATATTCATTGTAACACATATTGCTAAGCCAGAAAATATATAATTCTTTCTAGTTATAGGGTGTTGAAAAGTATTATTTTTGTTAATGACTTCACAACAGCTACATTTGTAGCAAGGAAAGGTACCTGATTTAGCTGCTGTTACCCCCACCCCCATTCTTGACACCCATGTCTTTATAACATAACTTCTGCTTTAAACTCTGACAGTTTCTGTATGAGAAACTGGGTTTCATGCCAACTATGGGACATAATTCAGGTAGAGATGCTAATATACACCAGTTATTATTAATAATTGTTCTTACCTCAGAAGTAGCTCTGTTGAAAGCTGTAAAAAACACAGCTTACCTACATCTAAGTTGGTCTCCTTAGCTATAAAGTGTACTTCCATTGTGTTCATAGAGAAATAAAGCTTAGTACTATCATCCCTACAGCTCAAGACATATTCAATTTCCATATCTAGGGACTCCCTATTATAGCCCCTCTCCATAAATTCCTCTTTCAGTTCTTGCATTTGTTTCTTACATTCTTCTATAGAAGTATTGTCTACTAATTCTAACAAACTGAGTTTTTGTGACACTTTTAAACATGTGTGGTGCATACATACCGTTTCGATGGAGAAATGTATTCCTATGTGTAGGTTTTTTATAAACAGTAGTTTAAATTTCAGTACCATCAAACAAAATTCTCACATCCCAGCTGCCTATCGGGTGCCAGGATCCACCACATAACGCACACGCTCAGGTCACTCCACAGCAAGTACAAATATGACTCTGTCATTGTCCATGTTGGTGTGAATGACCTGAGATGTACCTCCCTGGACTACATGAAAAGAGATGTCGAGGAGCTCTCTGATCTTGTAGCCCAGGCAAGTATGACCCTAGCCCTGAGTAGCATCCTGCCATTACCCAATACAAAGACAAAATGATTGACTTCAACAATTGGCTAAGCTTCTGGTGTCATTCTACGGGGATCCAGTATCTGTCTGCCTGGGATGACATGATCGACAGACCACGATAGACAGAGATGGTCTGCACCTGTCACCGTTGGGATTCCAGATACTGTCTAAGGCTCTTTCCACCCCTATAGTGTCTTTTTTAGGCAAGGTTCAAATAACAAATTCACCACCGTAACAGATACAAACAAGCAAAATCTGAGGTTAATGCTACTCAGTGCTAGAAGTCTAAACCTCAAAATGCATTCACTCGAGGCACTCCTTAAAATGGAGAACATCAACATCTGTGCAGTGACAGAGACCTGGTTCAAGGCTCCAGAGAGCATCCCTGCATTACCAGGCTATAATTCATATCACACCTTTCGGCCACATCACCTGGACCGAAACACTAAAGGCGGAGGCGTGTCCATATTCATTCAGGATATCCACATCTCCATGCTAGTTGCTCACCATAATGCATCCGAGATTATCTAAGTGCAACTAACCATGGGCAAAACCGCAATCCAAATTGTAACTTGCTACTGATCCCCCACCATGCGCCAGGATTCCCACTCCTCATTTCATGATACACTGGAAAATATTAGGGTACAACCCAACACCCTAATAATGGGTGATTTCAACTATCCCACCATTAACTGGGAAAACTACTCATGTACCAACTCTTGCTCAATGTTTTCTGGAATTCATAAATTCCAATGCCTTGGATCAACTTATCCACACCCCTAACAGGGGCAGCAATATCGTAGACCTGGTCATTACCATTATGGGCAACCGGTGTTCCACACCAGAGGTCAAGTCCTCGTTGGTCAGATCTGAGCACAAGCTAATCACCTTAGACATCCACATCCCACCCCTACCCCCCATTAGGGAAACCACTGTAAAAATGTCTCCAAAGCCAACTTCACGCTTTTTAAGACAGAAGTGGCAAACCTCATGACACCCATGCAGACGGACAATAGAGGTACGACTGCTGAATCCTACACAAATGCACTTTATAAGCACTTACACGAGTGCATGGATCATGCTATCCCTAACAGAACCAAGATGCTATCCTCCAATAAAGGAAGCCAATCTGGTGGTCCCCTGCCATAAACAAACTCTACAACAGAAGAAAGAAACTGTTGCAAAAAAGCAAAATCCCATAATTGGAGGAACTCCCTGGTCAGCCTCAGTAAGAAGGTGAGATCCCTCATAAAATCCTCCAAAGGTAGTTACGAAAACAAAATCTTCACTGATTCTAAAGACAACCACAAAGCATTCCATAACTATGTCAAGAATCTCAATGGCAACACTCAGATATGCTCTGAGTTACTGCACAATGGCACTAAATGTACAGAACAAACTGATATTGCCAACATCCTGGCAGATAGGTTCAGTGCTAACTTTAGCCCCCTCTCGCCCCTTAAAGGGCCCATCTCTATACTGGAAGAATGCAAAGTTCCTGTCATATCAGCTGTACAGGTAAAAAACACACTCTCCAAGCCAAGAATACAGCAGCCATGGGACCTGACAACATCCCAGGCTGCATTCTACATGAACTACAGAATGAACTGGCATCCCACTCCACAAAGGAGGAGCCAACATGGACCCTGGGAACTACCACCCCATTAGCCTTATGAGCCTGGTCTGCATGGCCATGGAATTTATCATCATGGAACTTATAAACAAAGACATTGGTAATCTCCAAACTCTGGACCCTACCGAGTTTGGGTTTGTAAAAGGCTGATCATGTCTCCTAAACCTGATAGAATTCTTTGAAGCAGTCACCAAAGCTGTAGAAGAGGCTAAGGTGGTTCACAGAGCCTATCTAAATCTTGCCAAGGCCTTTGACACCATCCTCCACTCTGGAATTATAGATAAACTCACTAAACTAGGTATAAATCCCTATGTCACAAGATGGGTTGCCAACTGGCTCACTGACAGAACTCTCACTGCGAAAGTAGCAGACTCCAAATCTGACTACAGACCAGTGAAAAGTGGAGTACCACAGGGTTCAGTCCTGGGTTCTCTCCTGTCTGATATTTACTTTGCTGAAATACAGGCTAACACAGAAGGTCTTTGGCTAATGAAGTTCATATATGACTGCAAACTAGGAGCCATAATTGAAACTCTTAATAATGTGGAAATCCTACAAAAGGGCCTCACTGAGACAGATGCCTGGTGTCAAAGCCATGGCCTCAAGCTCAATGCCAAAAAGTGCATTGTCAATCCCTTTGGTAAAAACTCTGTAGCCATGAGCTACCACATAGGTGGTAATCTACTTAATACTGAAAGTGTGATAAGAGACCTTGGGACACAGGTGGACAGAAGTCACTCCTTTTGATAATCACATCACCACAGTAGTCAGGAAATCCTTCTAGGTGGCACACCTCATCACAAAAGGTTTCTCATCCAGGAAAAAAGAGGTCATTGTTCCCCTCTACTTATCACCCATTAGACCCTTTATAGAGTACAACGCCCCTTTTGGTATCTACCTCACAAGACATCTACAACAACTGGAAAGGCTACAGAAATACCTCACAAAGAGGATTACTGGCCTCAAACAGATGCCCTGTGCAGAGTCTATCAAAAAACTCCAGCTTTATCTGTCACATATCTCCTACTCAGATGCAATCTCTGCCTAAAATAAAAAGCTATGTCAAACCCAGAGCTGTTGAACATGGTCCACTTAAAGAAATCCCAATCCCTCTGAGCTACATGCTCTCGGGACCTAAACTTTGTCACCACATTAAACAGAACATGCTGGAGGGATAGATTCCTGTCCCAGAGACTTCACATACTCTGGAACAAACTACCTATCTATATCAAACAAAGTTCCTCATTAGCACTCCAAGAAAAATCTTGATGATTGGATGGGAAATAGGAAATTCACCCCGGGGATCACCTCTGTGCCTCTGCTCGACAGGGGCACAGGAAAATAATTTTCTTGGGTGGCGAAAGCCAGAGTACCTTTTTGGCTAGGCTTATATAGGCCCTAGGGCCAATAGCCTAGTACCGACGTATGAACCTATGACCCTATAATGCTAGTATGTGAACATGTCATAGAAAAATGTAAAAATTCAGTGCTTTTGTTTAAATGGTTTAAAAACACATCTAGTTCATCCCTACTACCATGCCAAACAAAAAACAAATCATCCACATATCTTTTAAAGCAAATAATATTCTGAGAATATTGCTGTGGCCCATGACATATAAATTCAGTCTCTCATTTATCCAGTACTAGGTTGGCATATGTATTAGCAATGGGAGTACCCATTGCTATGCCAGATATTTGATGGTAAATTCTTTCATTGAAAATTAATTATCTAGTACTAACTGGAATAGTTCACACATAGTTTCACTGAATCTACCAGAGTATTGCCTATTTTTGACCAACAGTTTCCTTACGGCATCAGTGCCATAACGATTAGGTATAAAAGTAAAAAGTGACTGAGAGGGGCTATAAAAGGGAGTCCCTAGATATGGAAATTGAATATGTCTTGAGCTGTAGGAATGATAGTACTAAACCTTATTTCTCTATGGACACAATGGAAGTACCCTTTATAACTAAGGAGACCAACTTAGATGTAGGTAAGCTACATTTTGTCAATCCCCTACTCAGTCATCATTGATAAACTCACACATGGTTAATAACCATATATTGTCAGGTAGGTTGCAAACTGGCTCAGTTATAGAACTCATATCTTCAAAACGGGGACTCCACCTCCAGTAGCAGACCTGTAACCAGTGATGTTCCACAGGGATCAGTTCTGAGACCTCTACTGTCTGGAATCTACTTCTCTGAAGTACAGGCTAAACCTAAAGGACTGTGGCTGACAAAGTTTGCTGAGAACTGCAAAATGGGAGTGATCATTGAAACCTCTAGTGATGTCAACATCTTGCAAGAAGGTCTTACGCAGACTAATGATTGGTGCTGAAGTCATGGTCTCAAACTTAATGCAAAAAATGCATTATCATGTCCTTCGGCAAGGGTGATGTTCCTGCAAACTACCATATCAGTAGCAATACCCTAAGCACAGTCAGTGGTGAGAAATGTGGGCACACAGGTCAACAGCAACATTAACTTCAATCACCATGTTTCCACAGTGGTAAGAAAGGCATTTTATATTGCTCATCTCATAAGTGAGGGCATTGCCACCAGAAGAAAAGAGGTTATAACCCCCCTGTACTCTTCCCTCACCAGCCCAATTATAGAGTACAATGCTCCTTTGGTATATTCTTTTCCAAACACCTGCAGCAATTGGAAAGACAAAAAAAGGTTTCTTACAAAGAAAATTCAGGGACTTCAAGATCTGTCTTACGCGGACAGATTAAAATCATCGTCACTTTACTTCGTTTCTTATAGACTGCTCAAAGGCAACCTATGCCTCGCATATAGAGCAATCTCTGACCTAGCTTTAATGGAAATGCTGCAGTCGCAAGTCAAATGGCACACCGATCACTCACTCAGAGGACCTTAACCTGGCATGTGACATCAACAGAACTTGCTGGAGAGACACATTTGTCTCACAGAGGTTGCCCTACCTTTGGAACAAGCTTCCTACTCATGTTAAACAAATCCCATCGTTGGCCCTATTTAACTCATTACAGCCAGCTGCACCTCCAGGCATTTCTGCAGTTACCTCCTACTGTGCCTCTAGGCATCAAATATTGATAGTTCATGTTGCATTAATAATTCCAAAACCATGCTGCACACAAGGTATCAGAATATTTTATCTTGAAGAATAAATGATGGCAAATTGTATTTGTAATTGACCTCTGTCAATGAGCATTTATTAGAATTGTAAGGTGATAACTTCATGTTTTAAAAGGCTGAAACCACATGCACTGGGAGTTAAAGGTACACATTCCAAAGACCTGTACTGGAGGGAATCAGTAAGTGTAATTTGGATGATTGGATGGGAAACAGGAAATTAACCGAGGTGGGGTCCACTTGTGTCCTTGGACAGGTGAAATAGTTGTTGATTTTAGTGTCTGCTTGAAACAGACACCCTTGGGAACATGGGCTGAACTTGGCTTGGCTTGTAAGGGCTCTGGGGGCTATTAGCCTAGTAACTTCCTATGATCCTATGTATACATTGGTGACACAATAGTGGTGACAAGAGCAACTGTAGTGATCATCGGATGCTGTTTTGAGCAATTTTCATTCTCGGTAATGGCACTTGCACAAACATCATTTGTACAGTAGCTAAATGTTTCCCCTCAGAAACGTAGCTATAAGATGCAGAAAATTAATTTCTGGGTAGGAACTTCCATGCCAGGTTTACCAGTAGCAGAATAAAAGGATAAATAGCCTGGTAAGGAGTATTCAGCAGCAGTACCACAGCTGAGTCAGACACAGCCACAACACAGTGTGAAGCTAACAAAAAGGTAATGTCTGATCCACAACTATAGCTCATGGTACAGGCAGCACAGAATAAAATGAAACATTTGTTATCACACTCAGGTACTGCAAAGCAGTTCTTGCAGTGACCACACTGTGCATCACACATCACTATTCCCACACAGGTCAGGTGGTGTGCAGTCCAGAGTTATCAACATTACTTGAGCAGGTATTTGTGTTAAGACAGATATATGTGACTGGAATGGACACTATGAGATAGGATAGTGTCATGAAAGCTGAACATTTTAGCCACATAATCTGGAAGGTTGTTGAGAGTCAGGGATCATATCATCCAATGGTTGTGGCAAGTCAAGCTGCCATATTATGACCATCGGCTCTAGCCATTGTGGTTGCTTGTGCTGTCAGGGTTTGATGCAATCCATGACAGGAAAGGTCTAGGTCTATGGGACAGTGAGCATTCACCCTGGTGGGGCATACTCTGTGCTACACTGAAGAATGCCATTACCCATGAAGCGGGCAACAGCCATGAGAGGGGGTAGCAGCCTGCGTATCCATGGCAACAGAGAGGGGGTTGAACTATGGGACCAATGCTGAGTAGCCTGATGAGGTGTCTGTAGAGCTTGAGGAGTACCATCAGCCATGACCTAGATGATGCCCATGACTGTTGTGGTAGACTTGTGGCTACAGATGATGATGATGATGATGATGTCTTTCCAATGGTCTCATCTCTCAGATTTGTAACAGTATATGACTAACCTTCCTACATCCTAGTACTTGTACAAGTATGTAAGATATGGCCTGTAGAGGCAGATTACAGGATGAATGCAATGTATCTCATGGAGGGACTGATGTTTGCCAGCAATGACCTCAGCAGTGCCGTCTACTCCCTCTCCCTATTCCTCATATTCATGTCACTATGCACTTGTTGCATGTCATAATGGAATACACAGAGCACACTTACTATGTCCACGATGCATGATGATGAGTAACTGCTGACTGCACCATAATCACTGACTTGCCATTTTCTAGATTAATGCTAGGTATTACAATCATATCAGGAATGGTCCCTCCCAAATTCATACTGGCTCATACCTCCCCCAAGTCTAAAGTCTGTGGTGAGTATGTACATCTCAGAGCTGATGCACTTTTCAGCTGCCTTGCATGCTGGGAGTACAGGAAGAGGCCACATAGAGCTATCAGATCTTGCCCTGGTGAGGCTGTATGCTTAGCCTGTGTCTCTACAAGAGCTTTTGTAATGGTGGATGTGCTGAATATGGGTGACTCCTCTTCCTGTATTGTTAGAGACAATGCCATTATGTCATCAGAGTGTTCCATTTGCACACTGCAGTATTGCCAGTTACAGAAATTTTATTTATTTATTTTACATTTGTTGACCGGGAGAGTCCAACTGGATTACAAGTCCATTTTCAGCGGTGGCCCGGGGAGAAAAGCTCCAAGAGAACATTTTTTTACAAAACCTAGTTTTAAGGACAGACTTTTGACATACAATTTCCATAGAAGAGACTTTGACATACATATTAACTAACAGATAGGATACATTAGTTCTCTACAATATAATATAAAATTTTAGAAGATATTCCTAAGTTTAGGATTCCTGTGATAGATTTACTATGAGAGTAAAAGCAGAGAGACATAGAATAAGGCTCCGAGAGAGCAGATGATGCTCGCTATAGTTGAGAAGGATAACAAATTGATTCACTATATGTCTTCGCCTTGTTTTAGTTGAGAAGGATAACAAATTGATTTACAATATGTCTTCTCCTGGTTTTAATTGCTTATGGAGAGTTCAACATTGCTGGGGTAGTTTTCCCTAACTCCTGGAGAGATGGGATGAGCAGTAGATTAACAGTCCTAAGTTGGTACAGTACTATGATCGGTTGGCTTAGCAGAGTTACATAAGTTAGGTGAAGTGCTCTAATGAGACATAGGTTCATAGGTTCATACTAGGCTATCTGCCCTAGGGCATTTATAAGCCTAGCCAGAGTGTGTTTGGCTTTCACCACCCATTTTAAATTAATTTTGCTATGCCCTTTTTCGAGGTTAGTATACTGTGCCTCTGTCTAACAGTGACACAGAAGTGATACCCGGGGTAAACCTACAATCTCCCATCCACTCATCAAGATTCCTCTTGAAGAGAGTTAATGAGGGACTCTGCCTAACCTGGATTGGGATTTTATTCCAGAGTGAAGGGAGCCTCTGGGTTATGAATCTGTCCCTCCAGCATGTCATATTTATTTCAGTGCTGAGGTTCAAGTCTCTCGAGCGCATAGCTTGATGGGATTTGTATTTTCTGAGGTGCAGCATGTCTATTAATTCCGGGTTGGACATGGCTTTATATGTCAGGCACAGATTGCCTCTGAGCAGGCGGTATGCCACTGAGTAGAGCTGGAGTTTCTTTAAACGAGCAGCATATGACATCTGTTTGAGCCCTTTGATCCTCTTGGTGAGGTATTTTTGGGGTCTTTCCAGTTGTTGCAGGTGTCTGGTAAGGTACATCCCAAAAGGGGCATTGTACTCAATTATGGGCCTGATGAGGGATGAGTAAAGAGGCACGATGACCTCCCCTGATCTAGATGTGAATCCCTTCATGATTAGGTGGGCTATATAAAATGTTTTTCTAACCACTTTGGCCACGTGGTTGTCAAATGAGAGATTAATATCAACTTGGGTTCCCAGGTCCCTAATTACTTCTTCTGTACTTAATGGATTACCACCTATGTGGTAATTTGTGAGCACTTTGTTTTTGCCAAAGGGGATGACTATACACTTTTTGGCATTTAGCTTGAGGCCATGGCTCTGGCACCAGTTGTCTGTTTCTATGAGGCCTTTTTGGAGGATGCTTGTGTCAGCTGGAGAGTCGATTATGGCACCCAGTTTGCAGCCATCTGCGAACTTGGTCAGCCACAGTCCTTCCGTGTTGGCCTGTACCTCCAAGAAATATATACCGAACAAGAGAGGTCCCAGTACTGAGCCTTCTGGGACGCCACTTGTAACTGGTTTGGAGTCTGACATGGCTCCAACAATTCTAACCATGTGGGTTCTGTCCTTGAGCTAGTTTGCAACCCATCTAGTGACATGGGGGTTTATATTTAAACTGGTGAGCTTATCAATAATGCCCGAGTAGGGTATTGTATCGAAGGCTTTTGTGAGGTCCAGGTAGGCGGTGTGGACCACCTTCCCCTCATCAATGGCCTTGGTGACTGTTTCAGGGTCTTCCCTTAACAAAGCCGAACTGGGTAGGATCCAGTGTCTGTAGGTCCCTAATATCTTTATTTATGAGGTCCATGATGATCCTTTCCATAGCTTTGCAGACCAAGCTAGACAGGCTTATGGGGCGATAGTTTCCAGGATCCGTTGAGGCACCACCTTTGTGGAGAGGGACCACTGTTGCTGTATGCCACTCTTTGGGTACATATCCTGTAGTAAGGCTGAGATTGAACAGTAGTTTTATGTTTGGGTTTAGCTCTTCTTGGAGTTCATGTAGGACACAGCGCGGGACACTGTCTGGTCCCATTGATGGTGTGTTTTTGCTTTGGAGAGGGCAGCTCTTACCTGACCATCTGAGATGTCAGGGGGGGGGCAACACTCTGCTGGGATAGATATTTGCCCATTTGGTGGGGGCGGGAGTTTGCGCTGAACCTGTCAGCTAGGATGTTGGCAATGTCTGTGGGTTTGGTGTATTTTTTGTCATTTTCGACTAATTCTGAGCATATTTGGGAATTCCCACCCAGGTTCCTAACATAACTAAAGAAAGCCTTGTGATTATCCTTAGTGTCCTGTGCAATTTTTCTCTTGAAGCTGGCCTTAGACGATTTTATGAGTGCCCGTAGTTTTTTGCTAATATTGATCAGAGATGCCTTCCCTTTTTGGGATTTTGCTCTATCATATAGTAGCTTCCTCCTTCTGTTGTATAGTTTGTTTATGGCTGGGGTCCACCAGACAGGACATCTGCCTTTGGAGGATTGGGTCTTGGTTTTATTTGGGATTGCATGATCCATGCATTCCTGAAGGTGTTCATAGAATGCGTTTATAAAGGATTCTGCGGTCTGGGCTGTATTTTCCACAGGCCCAGGGGCTTTGAAGGATTCCACCTCAGTTTTGAGGAGTGTGAAATTTGCTTTACAGAAGTTTTTCACTGTGGTTTTCAGGGCAGAGGGTGGAGTCGGGATGTGAATATCCAGTGAGATTAGTTTATGGTCTGATCTTACCAGTGAGGGATACACTTCTGGTCTGGAGCATAGAGTCCCCATGTTGGTGATGATCAGGTCCAGTATGTTTTCCCCTCTTGTGGGAGTAGTAACAAGTTGTTCCATAACATTTGAGTTTATAAATTCTAGGAACCTTTGGGCTAGGGTGTTGGAGCTAGAGTAATGCTCCAGTCTATGTTTGGGTAGTTGAAGTCGCCCAGTATAATGGTGTTTGGAGAGACCTTCATATCTTCCAGTGTTCTCAGGAAGGCAGAGTGGGGTTCCTGGGTTTGGGAGGGTGGTCTGTAGCAGGCTATAAACTGGAAGGCAGTTTTACCCACTGTTAGTTGCACATGGATAGTTTCTGATGCTTCGTGCTATGCCACCAACCTGGAGGTGTGGGTATCTTTGACGAATATTGATACGCCCCCTCCTTTTGTGGTTTGGTCCAAGTTTTGGGGCCGAAAAGCATGGTATGAGGTATAACCTGGTAGTGCTGGGGTGCTCTCAGGAGCCTTGAACCAGGTTTCTGTTACTGCACAGATATCGATGTTCTCCATGCTAAGGAGAGTTTTGAGTGTGTGCATCTTGAGGTTTAGACTTCTGGCGTTGAGTAGCATTACTCTTAGTTTCTTATCCCTTGTGATACCTATGGAGGTGGGTTTGTCTTTTGAGCCTTGCCTAAAAAAGGCACTATGGGGGTAGCAAGAGCCTTTGCCAATATCCGAAAGCCCAGGGGTGACAGATGCAAGCCATCCCTAGCGAAGCATCGTGGCTTGTCGAGCATGTCATCCCAGGCTGACAGGCATTGGATCCCCTTTAAATGACACCAATACTTAAGGCAATTGTTGAAATTGATCATCTTGTCTTCATATTGTGGCATCATTCTTGGTGAGGGTAAGATGCTACTCAAGGTCAGGGTCATACCAGCCTGGGCTACATGCTCAGAGAGCTCCTCTATGTCTCTTTTCATGTAGTTTAGCCAGGGGGGATACAGGAGCACAGAAATCCTGCTGATGTCAGCCTTATATTGTCCTGCTTTGCAGGATGCTCCACCCATGGAACATATAAAAGTGGAAACACACATGACATAGTTATCTGTACACACATATGACCCTATAAGCCCTTGGCATGAATACTACTACACATTAGATTAAGGCTATAGCATACTTTGACAGACATACCTTGTCATTCAGGTCATTGTAGTTGCAAAGTAGTGGTGGCTGGAGGTGGGCTTTGGTGGATCTTTACTTTAAATAAAGTACAGTATGCTTTAATGTAGTGTAGTGGACGTTAAAACCTGGTGTGTTCCCAGTTGGCACACAGGTGGTTTATGCCAACCCAGCTTCCACATCCAAGTGACCCCTGGCTATGAGTGTCCACTCTCCCTGGCCAATGAGTGATACCAGTCAGCCTCAATGAGGTCCACTGTGGCGGATGTGTCTGTCATAATGTCACAATGTCCTGTTCCTTTTTCTTCTAATGGAATACCATATCAAAAATACTTCACTAAACCTATTACAGAGACCTATTATGACCATCCACAGTATTCACATGCTGCACCACTTCCTAACAAATCCATCCCCAGTACTATTTGTCTGCAGCAGCTTTGCCCAGGAATTGCATGCCTCGTGTGCAGAATACCTGCAGTAGGACGTTGTCCTCGTGGGCTGTAAACCTTTTCAGGTCATGTTGGTATACATGTACACCTGTAGTTTAAATATATTAATCAGTATGTATGTGTGGTATTCTGTAAGATGGCCATACATAGGGCTACCTCCTACCTGCTTTATGCATCTGATCAGGTGCCATAATTAATGCTTTGCAGAGCCTCCCCTTCCATCTATTTCAACACTGTACCCATGATCCCAGGCTTCCACATACCTTTATGTACCTGTTTATCAACTGCAGTTACTGCTATGCATTGGATCTCACCCCACCCCCACACTCCCAATTACATACTATAGACATTTCTCAACTTGTTGTCCTGAAAAATCACATCCTTTGTGGCATGTTCTTCATGATAATATTTTCACCGTTGATGGTGTATTCCATGCCAAGCCAGTGTCCTGGGTTTCCATTTAAATGAACATCATGGGATTTGTCTCAATATGACTGGCACCAGTCACAAGGCTGTTATTGTTTTCTGATGCACTTTAGAAGGAAGGACTCTGTAACTTATTTCATAGCTCTGTAAATCTGCAAATATACATAGTGTCTACTGAAATAGCCCTATAATACAGTGGTACAGCATTGATTGGGACGGTACGAAATGGTGCTACCATTTTATATCACATGAATGATATAAAAGAGGGACAATTAGTGTGGTGGTTATTATGCTAATAAGGCTACTTAATGACACTGTTTCTGAACCACTACCATAGTGCACTTCACTACCAAGATAAGCTTGCAGGAGCTGTGTATGTTCCGATGACCAGGACCATGTGATTAGTATGCTTGTACATTCAGCATGTGTACGCTCACTGTGTCATGGTGTAGTACTATACACATTCATATTATTGTGGTGTCATGTTAGAAAGTCTCAATAGAACCACAGTGTGGCACTAGGCTGTGAGACATACAATCTACAGACATACATCCATGCACATAGGCCTGTCATTTTTGTAAGAAGACCTTAGAGTGGCCATAGCTACTTGGAGCACTTTGAAATGCAGAGTTCCAGTATAATATGTAGGATAAGTGGAGTAAATTTGTTTTTTTCTTTCTGCAGAGGGACTTCCAAGAGAACCTTCTAGAGCATTATGATGAGCCCTTGCAGAAGGTACATCCCTAGAAATTCTTATCAGGCTGGGGTGTGGTGCAACTCGTGGATCCACCCTGATTGGCTTTGACTTTGAGAGGTAGAGATTATAGGTTCATAGGTTCATAGGTTCATACTAGGCTATCTGCCCTGGGGCAATTATAAGCCTAGCCCGATTCTGTATGGCTTACGCCACCCCTTGATTTGAGTATACTGTGCCCTTTTTAAGGTTTAGTTTACTGTGCCTCTGTCTAATAGTGACACGGGAGTAATCCCTGGGACAAACTTACGATCCCCCATCCACTTATCGAGATTCTTCTTGAAGAGATTCAGTGAGGTGCTCTGCCTCACATGAACTGGAATTCTATTCCAGAGTGAAGGGAGCTTCTGGGTTATGAACCTGTCCCTCCAGCAAGTTCTATTTATTTCTGTGCTGAGGTTCAAGTCCCTCGAGCGTGTGGCTCTAAGGGATTTAGATTTACTGAGGTGGAGCATGTCCATTAATTCTGGATTTGACATAGCTTTGTATGTCAGGCATAGATCGCCTCGAAGTAGGCGGTATGCAACTGAGTAGAGCTGGAGTTTTTTAACCGAGCAGCATATGGCATCTGTTTGAGACCCTTGATCCAGATTAGGGAGACAGAACAAGAAATGTACTATAAGCATTCTTCTGAATAGTATTGTGTTCTAGTATCCTACCTATTTTATGTGCACTATTTCTAATTGCATACTTTCTTTTGCAGTGGTGAAGGAACATGAAGTGAACATGTTTGGATGTTCAGAAGACAGAAGAAGCTGCATTTGTATGAATAGTGTGCCCATCCACCATACAGCTGTGATGGTGTTGCTAGCATGTGCACATATTCATTTTTCTCCCATTTTGTTGCCCTTCTCAAGTGCAGTTCTGCAGGAAGAAGTGAGACCATGCTCACCATGGTCTATGTCAACTGAAACATCTGTTTTTTGTCAACAATGGCCACCAGGGCTGTCTCTCAGCAGAAGAATGATGGTTCCCTTACTAGAGATGACCTAGAGAGTTCACTTGCACCCTCTGTTACCCCTTGTTGGTGGTGGTGAAGGCTGCTCTCCTCAAAGTGGTCCAGAGGGGTCCAGCCTGAATTCACAGCACCAGCTGCAAAGGCTGATGGTTGTGGTGCAGTAGCAACTGGACATGTACCTCAGCAATGTAGACCCCCTTCAACAATGGCTCAGAATATTGTGGAAATGGCAGGACTCACCTATCTAGCAACTGGTGGAGTAACTAGCTGAAAACATTGACCACTCAGGTGAGCAATGCCTGGGTTTGCTCCCTTCTGAAACAGTATGGCCTCCAACCTTGCAAAAACTCTATCTTATCCCTGTTCTGGTGTTTCTTTCCCTTGTCTGTCATTATCCATTTATGTCTCTTTGCCAAATCCTCCCAAACAGCAATTGTCCACCTTCTGTATGTATTCATCAAGCAACCCATCAAGCAGCCTACAGCTGGTTTTCTCACTATCATTATGCATTTCACAATTGATTTGGTCCTTCGGTCTGACTTCTGGTTCTGTTGATTGCCTAATACATGTCTTATTAAATATGCCACTGTTTAATGCCAGATATATGTGAGTTCTTCTTACATTATAATTAATTCTATTAGATCAGGACAGTCATGCAAGACCTGATACTCTGATGGAAACATTTCAGCAAAAATAGGAAACTTCCCCTGAGGGTAAGCAACTCCAGAGGATTTTATATTAAGTAAGTGGATACAGATACGGACAATTTTATCAGAAATAGAAAACTTCCCTTTACTTTCTTAAACTCCAGAGGATGTTTTGTGCTAAGTAGGTGGGTGCATATGGCAAGGATCCCTGCATGACCAGGTATGGGAGACATGTCTTCCTTTCCACCTTACCCAGGGCTACTGATTTGTTTCTTTTGAACAAAGATTTCCACTAAAACAGTTTCTCAATGTACATGGTCTTGAGGGATTAGATCACCTGTATGGATACTGACTTCAGCTAATCCCATACTTTTCCTTTCCCTTGCTTCTGTGTCAATTCTTTCTCAACAATGGGAAAGAGGCTACCCAGTTATCTTCAAGATCACTTCATTATTCTGTTTCAACACATGAGGTTTTCATGATCTGTTTCAGTTAGGTTTACACTTGTCTCCTGTTTACTGTACCTTCTTTCCCATATCATCCTGTAGTATCATTGACTTAAAAGTAGGTTACCATATTAAATTTAAATTCTTATTCTTTTCTAATTCTCTTTTCCTTCCTAGTGGAGAGCAGATTTCTATTCCCCTTTATAATAATAAGTAGTCCTTATATGTCTTAGCCGCTTTCTTTTATCTATGCCTGGTAGCATGTTTTCTCATTTTTTTCAACTAATTATTTTTGTTTTATCACTATACTTAGGTGATAGGCACTAATGGTATACAGGGAAAAATACCTATCAACCTCTGAGAACAGGAAATCTGGACAAAGCCATAAATTATGGGGGGACAAAGGCACAAAAATAGGGACACTTTTTAAATATTGCTCTTACAAACTTAGAAAGTTGATAGAATAACAAGTATTGCATTAGCATGAATATTCTGAAGGGTATGAAGTCTGAAACTCAAATATCTGTCTATTTTCTGACTTCAACCCTCAATAATTTGCCAGGAAAAACACAGTTTTATGAGAATTTGACCAAACATATGAGGTAAAAATTTGGACATTCTCCAAAAATCTGTACAGGTATGTAGGGAAACCTATTGTTTTTTACTGGCCAGAATGTTATTGATAGAAAGTTGTGTTTGTTTTGTAACGGTTGTTGGATTCAGAGAAGAGCAGGGATAGTGATTGTGGATCTTTGTAACTTTTTTTCACTTCTCAGAGTTTGTGAGACCTAGAGTTGGTATATACTTATACTTCTGGTGCGTGGCTTATAGTTGTACATCAGAGGTTGTAGGGGGCTTGCACCCTCCAAAAAAAGCTGGTTTTGTATTTTGTAACCTCCCAAGGTTTTAAATGTTTTGGAGTTAGATAATCGTAGGTCAATTAAACAAGGCATGATTATTCATAGAAAACCATGTATAGGTTTTGTGGACGTTTCAGAAAAACTACATTTGTGGACATAGCTTGATTACTCTGAATATAAATTGTTGATTCTAAGGGAACATAAGCATTAACAGCCATGGCATTGGGCAGAAGATAAAAGCACAACTGGTGGACAGGGTCGGATTTTTCTATATTATGCTTATTTACTGGGCACTTTAACTTTGTGCATATACTTTGCTTTTTGTAGAACCACAGCTGCAGTCAGCTCATTTATATCTACTTCTCAATTATCTTAAATATTGACAGTAGACACTAAAGGGTAAAAGGCATATGGAGTCAGTATGCACACTGAGATGATATGAGATATTTTGCTGAGTGTTTATACACTGGGTAATAACTTTACTTTAAAAACAAATTTGTGATCTTATTGGCATAAGCTATTATCCAAAATATTTATTTAACATACTCAGTTATATGAGTGGGTTCAGCAGGGAGACATACTGTGTCCAGGGTCTGGTGGTGGACTTTGGTAGTGAAAGGTATATTGTGCTACTTTGACACTTTGCAGGTAAGTTTTAATCATGGTTGTGACACCTTTGCATTGGCCCAGTAATCAAGGAGCCTCAATCCTCATCACTAACACCAGTAAGGGATGTGCACATTGGGAGGATGAATAGTACACACACACACACACACACACACACACACACACACACACACACACACACACACACACACACACACACACACACACACACACAGACTTTGCAATTTTATTTATATACAAACACAGAGACACTCCTGGGGAAGGTTGGCATAGGTTCACTAGTTATGCCCCCTTCTGCCCAGACTATACGGTAGTACTACCTGCCACCAACTACCCTTATCAGCTACTATAAAGGCCATTACCAAAGGATGTCCCATTTTACTGTGCAATGTTACTTGTATCCAAATGGTAAGTGTGACTGAAACTTGAAGGCTATTGGAGTGGCTTGTACAGTATCACCAAACACATGCAAGTACTCTAATAGCTTATTCATCTATACACAAACCAGTCACAATTAAAAAGTTAAAATATATTTAATAATAAATAATAAAAGCACAAGACAATACTCAACTCAACACAGTGACAATAGAGTTCAGAATCACAGGAAATATTTTAAAACAACATTGTAGGACAGTCTCACATAAATACAATACTAATCTTATTGTATTTCTATCCATCTCTAAGAGAAATCACTGTACCTAAATAACTTACTTACAGAACCAGGCAAATACAGATAAGGAGTGCTGAATGGATGTTTACAGATCCAGAGACAAATATAAAATGCACTCACTTTCTCTCTGAGATAGTTCATAATTAATAATACACATTACTGCCAAATCATCTCAGATTACATCATTCTTGTCACCTCTGCCAAAGTTTCCCAGGCTAGCAGGAACTTAAAATTTTAACATGTCTCTTTTAAAAATACTTATCTCTCAGAAGCTGACAATTCTCTCAGAAGCTTGCCTGAATTGGAAGTCGTAAAACAATTACCTTGGAAACCTGTAATTACCTCTATTTCCAGACAATAGAAAGAAGTCCCTTGCCTAGACATCCTGTCTCTTATTTGAGATAAACTGACTTTATAACACATCGTAAAACTCTTTACTTATTAACTTATTTTCTTAAGAGTTTTGCAAGTTAACTCTGTATTCTCCAACTTCTAGTATGAAAATATACCTTTGCATTGCCATATAGCCCATATGCACATTTCTGCTCTTTTCTAGCAGGGTGCACTGTGGTTACACTTTTGAAGATCAGCACATAACACTGTTTAATCATAACATATCATTCTCTTACATTTGTAAGGTAAGCCTGTGGATCATATTAATATTTACAAATGGCATAGAATTGTTTACAAAATTATATCTAGCTGGGCTGGCAGCCTTCATAATTCTTGTATAAATCATATTAATATTTTCAAGTGACGTATAATTATTTACAAAGTTCCAGCTAGCTGGGCTGGCAGCATTTCGGTTTATCACAATGGTCATTATGATTTCCAATAAAATTGCAATGGTCATCTCAGGTCTATATTATATCAGTGAACGCTTAAAAAAGCAAATGCTGATTGATCGACTTTATGTAAGCGAAAGCTTACAATCTCGAACTGTCAGATAAGCGATTCTTTTTCATAGGGAAAAAAATCGCTGATCCAAAACACATACACACAACACAAGCACACCAAACAAACAGAAATCCAAGCACATACACCTAAAATCTGACACCTAACCCTACACTAAACTATGCACACACCACTAACTATCCACTTACCTTAACCCAAACCCTAACCCTAAGGTCCGTCACTATTGCACACTCACCTCACCCGCTCCCTAACCCTAACTCACCTAAATCCGCCCTAACCCTCATGTCCACACAATCACACACATATCTAACCTGAGCCCTAACCCTATCTCACCTAAACCACCCTAACACTCACATCCACAGAATCGCACATTTACCTGAATCCAACCTGTAACTTTCCACCACAGCACTGAAAATACCGAAGCAACAGAAATGGACAACCACATTCTTTCCCTAGGAAAAAATTTGGGTTTCTGCTGCTTCAGTATTTTTCACTTTCGCTAAAATAAGGTCGATCAATCAGCGTTCGCTTGTTTAAACGTTCGCTGATCTAATATAGACCCGGTCATCTCAACATTAACAGATGCAGCCCAGCTTCAAAATAACTATGAGACTCATGGCCAGTCTTTTGATATTTTTAACTACATAATTTTTTACAATGCTGTTACTAACAATACCTAGAAAGTTACACGAGTCTGCTCATATCAGACAGTAGATACGATAACTACAACTAAAAATGGAAAATTGCAGTTTTTGGGAAAGGAGGGAAAAGGAAAGATAGCTGTAAATGGGAGCAACTAGCTGGCAAACAGTATTCCGTTTCAATCCATCCATACACTTGCAAGTAAACAGAACAGTTGCTGCAGCCTAAATGCAAGCATACATTGCACAGATATATGCCTTACAGACTACTGTTCTCTTTTTAAGAAAAGCATTTCATCCCTTTCTGTTAAACCTAACCTGGGTTCACACTTCAGCTTATGACTGCATTTTTTAATGTCATTAATGGCTATATTTGACAGACATTTTTAAAACTGCCACACATTATCCACTTCCACTATCATCAATCCCATGTTATACTATTGTCCAAATTATACTTAAAGGACATGGAGTTGTCAAGCCATCAGCATAGTATTTTGCAGTACTTCTAAAAGTGTGTCTCACTTTATAATTCTCATTAATTTTACATGGACTCTGCATGTACAGATTATATTCCTGTACTCCACCCCCCCCCCACTTTATTTATTTTACTCACGTGGTTGGCACACCACTGTAGAGTATCACAAACCATACTGAAAAGTTTCAGTCTTTGATGTGAGTGTTGATAAATGGGAAACCCTACACCAAAGCTGCTTTATTTTGTATCACTGTATTCAAACAAAGTTAAGAGAGAGAGAGTTTATGAACATGAGTATAATATAAAGAAAAATAATTTAAATAATGTACCCACCAAACATATTTATGAATTTTTAGAATATCAATTTAGGTACATGGCTATTGATTGTGTACACCTTAACATAAGCAGTGGACCCCAGGCTCTGCAACTGGAGAAGAAGGAGCTCATTTAGCAAATCCAGCTTAATGACAGTCTTTGGCTAAGTATTAATGAACAGAGTTCCATAACTTTTATATTGAAACTTAAAGCTCTCAAGCGATAAAATTTATGTATTTATTTTTATTTAACTTAAGAGAAGTTTGTTATTTTTTAAAGTATTATAAAAAATATTTTCTTTTGGTAATGTGGGTCTATTAAAATAATATTAAATACACTTATTTAATCATATATATATATATATATATATATATATATATATATATATATATATATATATATATACAGAGAGAGAGAGAGAGATGGGGTGTGTAATGTTTGAATAAACATCCTAGACCTTGAGAATCACTTATGTTTGGATATATGATTGTAACAAAGTCACATAATGGGGTTGGTTTAGCAGCTGACAAAATACATTGGTCAAAACGAGTTGGATGTGACTGAATTGGGGAGTGGAGATGAGTTTACAATATCCAATCAAATCTGTTTTAAAGGGCATTTACATTTCTGGGTTGATGGAATGTTTTGGTTAAAATAAGCTTGGGGAAACCATTTGGGGACTGGAGGTGTGTCTGCAGTAACCAATCAAATGTATTTCTCGACAAAACACATTGGTCAAAATGAGCTGGAAGTGAACGAATCGGGGAGTAAGGATGAGTTTACGATAGCCAATTGAATCTGTTTAAAGTGTATTTAAATGTCTGGGTTGACAAAATGTATTCGCTAAAATAAGCTTAAGGAAACCAATTGGGGATTGGGTGTGTGTCTGCAGTAACCAATCAAATGTGTTTTAATGGGTATTTACATTTCTGAATTGAAGTGATTGACTATCTGAAGAAGTCCATAGTTAATGGATAAAAGTGCTTCTGTTTGATGTTCTTATTTTTATTTAAGTGATTACAGTTTGGTTTTATCCATTTTGTTTTGTAGTGCCATGGTTTTATTATTATTATGATTATTTTTTTATCAGTATTGGAACACTTTGTCAGTTGATACAAATGACATATAATTCTTTACAAAATTCCAGCTAGCTATACTGGCATACATTACACATCTACTGCCCTGCTTCTCCTGGCATAGCTGGCAATACCTCACATCGTCACATAGTATTCCTCTCAACTGTACAGATTTTCACAGAATGTCCAGATTTTTGTTTCATACTGTTAGTCTGATCCTCATAAATTTTGTAGTTTTCTAGCAAATCGAGGCTTGAAATCACTAAATAATGACATATATTTGAGTTCATATCCTTAAGAAAATGCATGCTTACACCAATCTTTTTTATTCTAGCAACATTCTAAGCTTATAAGACTAATATTTAAAACCTGTCCCTATTTTTGGGCTTTTGTGTCTCAACCCCCCCCCCCACATTGTTTTAGGCTTTGTCCAGATTTCTTTCTCTAAGGGGGTTGGGAGGTATGCATTAGGTAGGGTCTTATAAATGGGGCTCTGTGGGATGGAAACATATTTGGAGTAAAGCCAGCTGTTTAGATGTTAAAATGTTAATGTTCTAGGGGCGGTTGCAGGTAACACTTTTTTGTTTTACTGTGGATGTTCAACACATTATATATACAGTAAATTTAAATGTGTTTTTCTCCCCCCTAAAGGAGAAAGTTAAAAGGATTGTACAGATATCTGTTAAGGGAAAATACTCACCGTGTCATTACAAATGAATCACCAGATTAAATCAGAGCAGAATAAAATACCAATCAGATGGTACTTTGAGGAAGCATTCACTGTAGTCTGTAAAAGGGTGTGTACATGATGTTCGGGCCTCACATTCCTCCAAAATATTGAGACCAGGGGCGTGGCCAAGGATGAACACAGGATAGCAGCAGATTTCTTCAGCTCCACCAATTTCATTACACTGACAGGAATTAATTACTTAAAAAATTAATTTTTGAAGTAATTTTCTTTCTAAATATGTTTGTTTTATATAGTTTTTGAACTATATCTAAAAAAGAAAGGAAATTTTAACAATATTCCTGTCAGAAATCACATTGGAAATTTTCCTGTCAGTTTATCAGTCTGAAATGAGTTCCAGTAAGACAAATTCTCAAGACTCCAGCATCAAGAAAGAACTTCAGTCTCTGATAACTATAATCCAGCAACTTACTGCTAAGATGGATAAAATGGATACTAAAATTGATACCTTCATAGAAAAAAACTACAAAACAAATAGACTTGTTACATATAGACCTGCAACAACAGAAGATCCAGATGACAGGCATAGAAGAAGCTGTGAATGACATGGAAAATAGAATCCAAGAAGAGGAAATCAACATTGAGTTTCTGCTGAAACAAAATACACATTTACAAACAGCTGGATGACTTGGAAAATAGATCTAGGCGCAATAACATTAGGATTTTTGGACTGTCAGAAAATATTGAAGGTAACAATATTACTTCTTTTTTAACAACATGGCTCCCTAAAACTTTAGACTTACCAGAAGCATTCTCTTTTGGTATCGAAAGAGCACATAGATCTATAGCTAATACTAACTCTAACAAAACTATCCTAGATCAGTTATAGTTAGATTTCTATCATCTTTTGATAAAGAGATGGTTCTTAAATCTGCTTGGGCTAAAGCTCCTGTTAAGATTAATGAGACAACTGTGCGTTTTGACAATGACTATTCTTCCTTGGTAATAGCTAAAAGAAAAGTTTTTCTGCCACTAATAAGGGAGCTTAAAAGCACAGTTTAAAACATACATTCTGTTTCCTGCCAAGCTAAAAATCTTCCCTCCTGATGGTCCTAAAATTTTTGATGACTTAGACTCTGCTTTACTGTTTATCAAAAAAATAAGATTTTGGATAAAATAGAGGAAATGGAATGGGCTAGTCCTTCATTAAAGAGACTGGCAACTGAAACTTCGTGGAAGACTTCAGAGAAGAAGAAGAGACTAAAGAACAAATGATTTGTTCTATGTTTTTTTTCTTTTTCTCTCATCATTTTACTTCATTATTAATCTTTTTAAATATAGTTCCTGCATTTCCAGAAAGCCACAAATGTTCTGAAAAAGATTTAATCAAAGTTATTCTCTGTGTGCAAAGAAACGTTTTGTTTCGTAACCAGTCAAAATATCTGAGGAACTAATAACAAGCTATTATTCAATTTGTTTCTCTTTCTGAAAAAGAGAAGTAAGGTCAGTAATTTGATACATTTTGTTTTCTCTTTTTTTTTCTCCTTTTCTTCTTTTCTTTGTTTAAACAATGACTTTCTATTTAGATTATGTAGTGGGTAAAGGGTGGGGGAGGGCAGGGAGAGAAGAGTAATGAAAATATGATAAAAGGAATAATAACATATTTATTCCTTGTAAAAAGTTTATATGTTCTTTAAATGCTATTCCTAATTATACTTTCTTGATTATACTGCTTATGCTTGTTTGTAAATAATCTGTCATGCTTTAACTAATAATAATTAGAACTAAATAATAGTAAATAATATGTTTTATTTTTAACTCTATTAATATAAACAGTAAGTAATATTCCATTGTATATACTTCTTATAGCTCTCTCTTACATTTTTTTATTTCTGCTTTACACTCTTTTATTTTCTACTCTCTTTTTCTTTTCTTTATTCTTTCTCTTTATTTTTTTTCTCATATTAATATATAGAAATGCTTTTGATCCTCTAGACACAGTAAATAATAAGATTTGCATAAAAATTGAGTTGGGACAAAAATATTGAGTTTTATTACTTGTTAATAACTTTGGGCTTAATTTCACTTACATAGAGGCTGTAATAACCTGTAAAATACATCGCAAAGGTTTTGTCATGTTTAGATGCATTTACACTGCTAAATGAATTTTTGTCACTAGTTTTTAACAAGTTTCCCGCCAAAATGTTAAGGGAGACAATCTGGGATGTGGGCTACCTCATGAACAATGTCCTTGAGCTGTTTCAAAAGCTTCATCTCTCAGAATTCTCACAGAGAAGCTGAAAGCTGTCAATCTGACCTTTGACCCAGATATCACACTGACACATCACAGATTCAGGAAGAACACTCTACCAGGAAGTAGAACTGATGCAAATGCGACTATGTGAAGGAAAATGAACTCTTTGACATTTAAATGTGAGTTATTTTATATAATTACTTAAATATCTATGTTATAATTCATAAAATATGTCAGTTATAATGATTTTAAATTATGCAGTTTCTTGTAGTAAGTAAATGTCTTATTTTAGAAGGCATAGAAAATGAAACATTTATTCAAGTGTTTTTGAAAATCTACTTGACTGCAGCATACTAATCTGTGTTGAAAACTTATGTTCCAAACATATACATTAGTATAACTCATTTAATTCATCTGATTGACAAGCATAAATAACTTTATAACTCTATTCTGGAAGAAACTGTCATGTGATATATTTTAAAGCAGTAGTATAGACATACAAAATACAGATGTTTTTTTTTACAATAATGCAAGTGTTTCTGAGAATTTGCATAACTATGCAGTATGATTTATAACAATTTCTATAAATATAATATTTTATTCTATTGACAATAATGAGTATGAGTAAAATGCTCATATACAAGCAATTCAAGGGGTTTTTTGGGAAGCTGTTGACTGCATTTACATGACAGAAAATAGATGCATCTTAATATATGTAATGTCTGAACCATATTAGCCAAAGTTTTTGATTTAAATGAATGTTAGAACTTATTTTTACATACTTTGAATAAATTAATATGTAAATATGCCTTCCTTTTTTTTTTTTTTTTCTCTCTTTCACTCTCTCTCCCTCTTTCATGTCTTTTATTTCTCTCTCTCCTCTTGGTTCCTAATATCAAGTTTATTTGAATGCTATTTGAATACAAGTGTATTATATTACATAGATGTATATAGTAGTATGAATAGTTTTTTAAAAAAGTTTATTTTAGTTTATATGATGCTGTTTTATCAAATGTGTAGTCTTATCTTGCTAGATAATTGAATTGAAAGCTGTAAATTTAAGTTAAATATAACCAGTATTAAATTGATAAGGTGGTAGCTGAGGTACTGCTGCTTAGGTTAGGGGTTAACTTGAGTGGTAAATACTACTCTAAGTTGGAGTTTTAACTCCAGGCTGGATGCAAGGTTTAATCCTTACATTATTTTCACTTGTTCATTGTTATATGTATATAGTTTTGACATCCACAATATATTTTGTACACTCATTGTCACTACAAACAAAATTGAATCCTATACAAAATCCCATAAGAGATTCAATAAATACAGCTATATTTAAAGGTACACCTAAAGGAGGAGATGTAACATTACTTATGTTGTTATTTGTTATTTTGATCATAAGATTCTTAAGTTTTAAAAATGCCAAATGACATCTTTAAAGGAATTTCTTTAAACATTAATGGATTGAATAATCCATGTAAAAGGGCAAGCCTAATAAGATACATTAATTTACATAAGGCCAACTTAGTCTTTCTGCAAGAAACCCATCTCTTGAAAAAGATATTGATAAACTAGCCACAAACAAATATACAGTATTGGTTAGTTCAGAGCACACTCAGAAAAAAGAGGAGTGGCTATTTTATGGAATAAAAGTATGCCCATTCCTAAAACCATTAAGTCTTATCAGGATGACAAAGGAATGTTTTGTATGGTTACAATACAAATTAATGGGAAGACTTACACTTTAATTAATGTATATTGGATACCTGGAATTGGTATTAATACAGTGAAGCATCATCTTGATAAGATCATATCATTCTCTATAGGAGATATTATTTTAGCTGGTGACTTTAATTGTATACTACATGAAAGTGATACTACCACTATAGGAAAAAGAAGAATTACATCTAATGCAAAACATTTAAATGATTTTGCTAAGTCTTATAATTTGAATGATATTAATAATCAGATAGATTCAAAATCATTACCATACACCTTTTTTTCTAACAGATACAAAACTTATTCAAAAATAGATAGGGTCTTTATTTCTAACCAGATGGTAACAGATTTAATTAATTCCAAAATCATTTCATGTCCTATATCTGATCATAATTCAATTGTTTTTGAATTCATGATAAAAAATACTCATAATGTTCAGATCAAAAGGATACCAGCCTACTTAACTCAACTAAAAGACTATAAAGAATATATACTTTCAGAAGTACAACATTTTCTAGACATAAATAATACACCTGAAGTCTCCATTGTCTATGTTTGGGATGCCTTAAAATCATATCTATATGGACAAAGTATAAGATGGTATAATAATAAAAGGAAATCTTGGGATAAGGAATTGTTAGATATTCAAAGTAAATTAGACTCTTATAAACATAATAATAAAGAAAATATTATGGATAAGAAAGTCATTGAAGAAATAAACAAACTAAATGAGAAATACAAAGAAATTTTAACTCATAAAGTTAAAATAACGCTAGAGCAATACAAGTTTTGTCTTACTCAATAAGCCCCAAATACTTACATAGACTTAAAAATAAAACAAAAAGGTTGAATAAACAAAACCATATCAAAGAAATCTTTTCTCTAAGGAAAAAGAAGAATGTTTCTAGTCTACCAGAAATACTAGATGAATTTAGAAATCACTTTCACAATATTAACAATAATAACATTAACATGGAACCTAAAGATAAAATAAAGGAGTTTATAACCACAAACATGAATAAAAAGCTTAATAAACAACAGACTAAAATATTGGACAAAAGTATTTCATATACAGAGGTTATTGCACAAATAAATAAGCTTAAATCAAACAAAGCACCGGGTAATGATGGTATTATACCAGAGATATATAAAATCCTTTCTAAAAGTACATATTCATTAATACATAAGGTTTTTATTTTGGCCCAAACTGAGTTAATAACCCCCCCATCTTGGCAATATACATTTATTTCGCCAATTTTAAAACCTAATAAAGATCCAACTAGATGTACTTCATATCGGCCCATCTTATTACTTAATGTTGATTATAAAATGTTTATGAGTATTTTTGCTGATAGATTGAAGACAATCATTCCCGGCATTATAGATATAGATCAGACAGGCTTCATTGTAAATAGAAATACTTTTGATAATATAAGAAGAACTTTAACATTAATTGATTTTGCAAATAGGAAAAAGAAAGATTTAAAACTTATTAGTCTTGATATAAGTTCAGCATTTGATTCAGTAAGTTGGGACTATCTGTTTACCTTACTGAAGTGCACAAACTTCTCAGATGCATTTGTAAATCTAATTGAGCATTTATACAAAGGAACGTTGGCTTATATTAAGGTAGGAACATATGTTTCACAAAAATACCCATTCTTAAAGGTACAAAACAAGGATGTCCACTTTCTCCACTATTATTCACTTTAGTAATGGAGCCTTGGGCTAATTTGATCAGAAACAGTACTGACATAGAGGGTTTTGAAATAGATGAAAATACAACATCCAAAATTCAACTTTTTGCAGATGATGTTCTAATTACATCAGCAGGATCTAATTCTTCTATGCAGTCTCTATTTGATAAAATGATGAATTTTAAAAGTATTTCTGGTTTAATATTCAATGAAGAAAAAACTAAAATACTACCTATATATACACGAAAAAATATTCTCATTAGTGATTTTACTAAATATGTACCCAATTCAGGTCAGATAACTTATTTAGGTATAATACTATCTAAAGATATTAAATCTATTATATATAAAAATTATAATACCTGTTTTCTTAATATACAAAATCTTTTTAATATCTGGAATAATATGTTTTTTACTATGGAGGAGAAACTTACAATTATTAAAATGATAATATTCCCCAAGATTTTATACTTAATACAATCAATAATACTTCCACCTACAAAAATAATTATCAAGAAACTGAATACACTAATGTTAAATTTCCTATGGGCACCTAATAGACCTAGGATTGCATTTTGTATTTCTTTTCCAGACTTTAATTTATATACTATCTCTTCTATTGTAAAAGTTATTACTTTATTAATACATCAGTCATATGTCGCAAAATGGAAAGATTATTGGGAGCTAATTAGTATGCACTTCATGAAAATCTCCTTAACACATAAAAATATGATTGTAAATAACTCCATGTTATGGTTACTAAAGGAATTTTGTACTTCACCTATTACACCTAAACATATGGTTTGTTACCCATTAAATATTATTATTAGCTATCGTAACTTTATATTCATGCACCCTAAGTATAGGGAATGGAATTTTATTATATTCCCTATAATGTATACTCAGGGTATGCTTTTGTCATCTACTTCTGAAGGAACTCATTTAGCTATAGATAATGATCTAGAGTACTGGTATCAGTTGATATCTGATAATAAAGTTAAAAATCTAGATTTCTTAAAACAAGAATTTGATCTAAGAGAAACTTGCTGGTTAGAGGTTCAGACCTTTAGACAACATCTCATTGATAGAATAGATCTAATGTCTATAACAGTTAAAGAATCTATTCCAACACTGATTGATTACGTGATATTAAATTTACAACATAAAGTTTCTGATAAAGGTAAACTTTCATACATACATAAAATTATCAGACAAGAAACTTTTTTACAGTGTAGATACATACTGGAATTATTTCACTTCTATTAATGGGGACCCACCAAATCAACAAGATAAGCAATATATATTGGAATCTGCCTATAGAACTACGTCTTCCATTGTCTGGAGACTTTATACATGGAAATTTTTACATAGATCTTTTTATACACCTTTGATGATGAATAAAATAAATAATAAAATAATCTATGTAAGAGATGTAATGTAGAAATTAATGCTGACTGGGCTCATATGTTTTATGACTGTATAAAATTGAAAGAATACTGGAAGTCAGTTAATGAATTTTTGCAGGCTCTTTTACAGATAATTTCATTATTTCTAAATCTCTTATATTATTCAACACACCTGTACCTCAAAGTGTTAAAAAGGTTAAGTTTCCCTTGTTATGGTCTATTCTAGCAGTGGCTAGGAAAATAATAACCAGAAATTGGATTTCAGATACACCTCCTTCATTCAATGAATTTAAAAATGTTATGAATATAGTGTGCCATATGGAAATAAACACAATTAGGTCAAGAACAACTAGAAAAACATCTTATTATATTGCATGGGATAATTTACAAAATTTGTTAAAAAAATCCTAATTTCAATAGCATGGAATTTTAGTTTAATTAATTGATCTGATTGTAGTGGATGTCTTTGTAAATACTTTAGTTGTTTTGTTGAATGTTATAATCATATCTATTTTTAATTACTTGTATAAAATTGTTATGATATTTCTCTTGTATGTTAAAACAATAAACGTGTTTTGAAAAAAAAAACCAAAATATTGAGACCATTACTGTCTCAGAAATTTAGATAGCCTATCCGTGCAGAAAACTTGTATCACATGTACATATGTGGTCTCAAACAACTGGGGTATGTCTGCAGTAACCAATCAAATGTATTTCTCGACAAAACACATTGGTCAAAATGAGCTGGAAGTGAATGAATCGGGGAGTAAGGATGAGTTTACGATAGCCAATTGAATCTGTTTAAAGTGTATTTAAATGTCTGGGTTGACAAAATGTATTCGCTAAAATAAGCTTAAGGAAACCAATGCGTTAGGTAGGGTCTTATAAATGGGGCTCTGTGGGATGGAAAGATATTTGGAGTAAAGCCAGCTGTTTAGATGTTAAAATGTTAATGTTCTAGGGGCGGTTGCAGGTAATACTTTTTTGTTTTACTATGGATGTTCAACACATTATATATACAGTAAATTTAAATGTGTTTTTCTCCCCCCAAATGAGAAAGTTAAAAGGATTGTACAGATATCTGTTAAGGGAAAATACTCACCGTGTCATTACAAATGAATCACCAGATTAAATCAGAGCAGAATAAAATACCAATCAGATGGTACTTTGAGGAAGCATCCACTGTAGTCTGTAAAAGGGTGTGTATGTGATGTTCAGGCCACACATTCCTCCAAAATATTGAGACCATTACTGTCTCAGAAATTTAGATAGCCTATCTGTGCAGAAAACTTGTATCACATGTACATATGTGATCTCAAACAACTGGCTTCAAGGCCTCATGTTATGCAATATATGGTCCTTGAAAGATGCTCCTCGTGTTTTCATAGTATGTACCTCATAAGTAGTAAAAAGCTGCCCTAATATGACAGATGGCTGCTCTGATTTCCTCTTTGTCATTAGCTCAGCTGCATTGTTGCACTGACCCAGTGGGAGATCAGTTTCCAGGAGTGCATTATTAGTGGAGTGGTCCTTGGCATTTTTGACATTTATGATGTGGCTGACCTATTGTTTTGTGACTGTATTAAAGTAAGCTTGCATTACAGAATGTAAAAGTGAAACAATACCAACTGCCTTACTCAAATAACTTACCAATTAATGACAAGAAGCATGTGAAAGGGAACTGCATTAGAAAATAAATCGTACTTAGTTTTTTTTGTCTAGGATACACTGCAATGAATATATTAATCAATATTTATTACTTACTATGGAGTTAAGGATTATAATGACAGTGCATCAAGTGCACTTTTATTGCTGAAATATTCTTAATTGAGTAATTCTGTTATTAACAGTCAGTACATTTCATTTTGTGCAGTCACTGAAACCTGGTTCAAAGCTGCGGAGAGCATCCCAGCCTTACCAGGTTACTTCTCCTACCATGCTTTCAGATCCCAAACAGAGGGCTACAAAGCCAACCGAAGTGGATTTTGAATATTTATCAAAGACATACACACCTCCAGGCTGGTCAAACAGTATGACACACAGGAGACACCCCAGGTGCAGTTAACTGTTGACAAAACACCTATTCAAATCATAGCTAGCTACAGACCTCCAACCATGACTCAGGAGGCCCACTTCACCTATCTGTACTTACTTGAATTTATCAGTATTCAACCCTCTACCCTGATCCTGGGTGACTTTAATTGCACAACCATAGAGTGGAAGACCTATTTTAACTCAAACACGAATGCCCAGAGATTCCTCAACTTCATCAATGCCAATGCATTGGATCAGCTGGTCGACACCCCCACAAGAGGTGAAAATATCCTGCACATGGTACTAACCATGATGAGTAGCCACTGTAGCACCCCCTACAGTGTCATCCTCCTTTGTAAGATCCGACCATAAGCAATCACTTTCAAAGTCACCATCTCTCCTGCAACCCCCCCCCCCCCTTGCCAGGGGCAAACAAAAAAACTTTTCCAAAGCTGACTACAATCTCCTCAGAGTAAGTATAAGCAGCTTCACAGTCACCATCCCCACAGCTGGAACAAGCACTAATGTCCAGGCCTACACCAAAAAACTAAACTATATGAGCACTTATATAGCTGCATGGACTCAGCAAAACCTGACAGGACCAAATCATCTTCCTCAAGGAAGAATAAACCTGTCTAGTGGACAGCAACAATGAACAGACTCTATAGTAAAAGGAAAAAATTGCTGTCCAGGACCAAGAAGGAGCAGGTGCCAAGCTGGAAGTAATCTTTCCTTTGTCTGAACAAGCAAATAAGGTCACTGGTGAAATCCTCTAAGGCTAACTTTGAGTCTAAATTGGCCACATCTACTAAGGACAATCACAAGACTGTCTTCGTATACTTCCGCAATCTCAAAGGTAACTCCCAAATCTGCTCTGAATTGGTGGTCAAGAATACCACATACACAAATGCCATAGATATAGCCAACCTACTGGCAGACAAGTTCAGTGAAAGCTTCATCCCCTCCTGCTCCCATCAGTAAAACAGGACATCCCCAGCACCTGACCCCCCCTCCCTCATCACCAGGGAGCAGGTTATTAATGGCTTCTCAAAGGCAAAAAATACAGCCTCCATGGGACTCAACAACATCACTGACTGTGTCCTACATGAACTAAGGCAAGAGCTCTCAGCACCACTAGGCACCCTATTCAATCAAAGCCTGTGCTCTGGCTTCATCACAGCAGAATGGAGGACAGCCACTGTCATCCCTCTGCACAAAGGTGGAGCATCCACTGACCCAGGCAATTATAGGCCCATCAGCCTAACTAGCTTGATCTGCAAGGCCATGGAACACATTATCATGGACCTTATAAACAAGGACATTGGTAACCTCCAAACTCTTGATCCCACACAGTTTGGTTTTGTCAAAGGGAGATTATGCCTGTTAAACCTGGTCACCTTCTTCAAAACAGTCACCAAAGCCATGTATAGACAAGACAGTGCACACTGCCTACCTTGACCTAGCAAAAGCCTTCGACACTATTCCCCTCTCGGGTATAATAGATAAACTCTTCCAGCTAGGCATCAACCCATTTATTACCAGATGGGTAGCAAACTGGCTCACTAATAGAACCCACTCAGTCAAAATAGGGGAAGCCACCTCTAGTAGTAAACCCATAACAAGAGGCGTACCCTGAAGGATTGGTCTTGGTGCCTCTACTGTTGTGATATACTTTTCTGACGTGCAAGCCAAAACTAGTAGTCTGTGGCTGACCAAGTTTGCAGATGACTGCAAGCTGTGTACTGTCATAAATTCCCCTAGTGATGTGAACATCGTCCAAGAGGACTTTAACCAAACTAATGACTGATGCCAGAAGCATGGCTCAAACTGAATGCAAAGAAATGCATTATTATTCCCTTTTGGGAAAATGGTGTCACCACTAATTATCACATTAATAACAATGTACTAAACACGCAATCAGTTGTGAGAAACTTGGGCACCCAGGTTGATAGGAATCTGACTTATGACCACCGTGTTGCCTCCATTTTATGGAAGGCTTTCTACATGGCCCATCTCATAAGAAAGGGTATTTCATCCAGGAACAAGGATGTCATAACATCCCTATACTCCTCCCTTATCAGACCCATTATCGAGTACAATGCCCCCTTCAGCATGTACCTTGCCAAGCACATGCAGCAGTTGGAGAGACTGCAGAGGTTCCTGACTAGGAAAATCCAGGGTCTCAAACACCTGTCCTATACAAATGGGCTAAAAGCCCTGTCCCTCTACTCAGTCTCATACAAACTGCTCAGAGGTGACCTGTGTCTGCCATACAAGGCCATCTCAGGCTCAGCCTTGATGGAGCTGCTGCATATCTGTAAGTCAAACTCCACTTGCACAACCCGCACACAAGGTCTCAACCTGGTCTGTGACATTGATAGAACTTGTTGGTGGGAAAGATTTGTGTCCCAATGACTCCATTTGTGGAACAGACTTCCTTCCATGTCAAGGAGAATACCTCACTAACCCTCTTTAAGAGGAACCTGGATGACTGGATGGGAAACAGAAAATATACCCCTGGGATCCCACCTGTGTTCCTGCTGGACAGGGAAAACAGGTGCTGGCTTTGTGGGAACATGGATGAAATTCTTGGCTAGACTTATAAGCACATCTGGGCCAATAGCCTAGTATCATCCTATGAACCTATGAACCTATTTCACACTAGAAAATATATTTAAGAATTCTCTAATTTAAAACTAGTAAGCAAATTTTGTTTATCAGACAATAAATATACTGTAAATCAGTCTAGTAGATAAGTGTTCATTTAAAACATGTATGCCATCAGGAGTTAAGGTTTTTATTGATAGTGATGAGAAAAATGAAAAAAGATAAGTTGGGTGTAATGGATTGTATTCTAGGAAGAGGAAAGACAGAAGCAGGAATTCTAGTTCAAAAAGGAGAAAGTTGTTGGTGTAAAATGATCATAGTGCTATTGAGCTTGTATGGTACACAAACTGGAACTGGAGAAATGCACGGCCTCATGATTCCTGTGGATACCAAGGCATATATAGTTCTCATTACACTTGTCATGAGGATCTTTAACAGACGGGCTGGAGGCACATTGAGTGTCTCACAGGTTTGGGCTTGAAAGTACTGCAGCAGAAATTTTAGCCCATGTAGATTACATATCTGTCATTCACAGACAGCACAGGAATGCACTACCACCATGTTTGGGTTTTACATTCTGGCACACTTCCCTGAGGTGCTTGGTGGATCCATGTGACTATCAGAGCCTAGTTGGAGGTATCATAACAGAAAGGGACACCATTCTGTTAAGTGCCAGGCAGTATGTGATGCACATGTCTGTATCACCCTGTCTTGGATGAGTCTCCTGGCAGTGCCCATAATTCCTACATTTGGCATGTAAGTTCACTGTAATACCACTTTTTACATGATTGGATATCACATGGCTATCAAGTAGGTATGTCTACCATAAACCTCTAAATACCAATTAACTACCTTTATATACAGTGATCAAGGTTTAGTGATTAATCACTTTGTCTTCAAGTTCACCCTCCCCATTCTGTTTTGTATGTGATGCAGGCTATGCATTTAAACTATGGCTAATGAGAGTAGTTCATAATCCAGAGGGAGCTGAAATGTAGCACAGCCACCCTGCCCTGACCCAGACCTGGATAGTCATTAAACAAGTCTTCTGTTTGTTTAAAGCCCATTTTCAATGGTTGGTAAAGACTTGCGGGGAAAGTTTCCAGTAAGACTCTGATACTGTATGCATAATGTTTACAGCTTGTTGAAAGTTGAATTCCCTACTGGTCATGCTACTCCCTCCCATATAACACCAAAAGCCTTGAGTCGGTCAGGATGGCCTGTCCATGGCAGCAGAAACAAGACATCCCCCTCAAATAAGCCTGTGCATGGTACATGACAGCTCAGGCAAAGTGATGGCATCTAATCTACAACTTGGGGCCTTGACAATCATTAAGTGACAGTGTAAAGTCACAAATATAAAACCTGTGCAGTGTTAACTGCAGGCTATGTTGAATAGTGCACTTTTGACTTTCACAATATCAGCCATTTCTCCACACATCATACATTGATTTATAGTCAATATAGTCACAGCTATCTTAATTTGCATAGTGTTCCTTGGACAGAAGCACAAGTGCTAAGCATACTAGCAGGAAAAGGATCCAATGGTTGCAACAGTGGTGAAGGTATGAAGCAGGACAAGTTCAATGACACATGGAGATACCGTCTTAATAACAAATTTGTGGATGCTCTGTTTTACCTACTTAATTAGGTCTTATCCTTTCTGTGAAGGGACTGTTGGATTAGTATGTTTTAATGGTTTTCAGACTGTGTATAGTTGACTGAGTGCTGTATAATTAGAATTTCTTTTCTTTTTATTTCTTCTGACAACGGATAAGTGCATATTTTCGTTTTTTTTTTAATTATGTCTTATCAAAGCTATTTCTTGTTTTGTTTCTTTTTAGTCTGTACTAGTGCTCTGCTTAGTTGCTGCCACCACTGGCTGGAAAGTGGGACCTTTAAGCACATATGGTATCAGGTGTGCAGGCAGTATTTTGACTATCTCATACACAATGTCCCCTAATGATCACAGTGAGAAGGGTCCAAAGGAACAGGACTGGGTGCTGCCATGAAAGTTTGACACTGAATTGCTATGACAGTGTGTCCACAATTATGACCATCCAATATTGCATTAGTGTGACCGTGGCTGTGAAGACCTACTTCATGATTTTGAAGTCTGACAATATCCAGCATGCTTATTTGTGGAGAAATACACATATCTAGATACTGGGGCTGGCTGGGCTACCTGTGGTGTGTGCCCAATATGGCCTCCATGCATGTAGACATGTAGACATGCCCTTTACATGCTCACCTGGTCAGCTATGTGTGTCTTCTAAGTCTTCACAAGGGTGTCGCCAGAGACTTATAGGGATGTTGTGTGAGCAACCATGCTCTGTGGAAGAATCATAACAGTACTCTAAGTAGCCTTCACCATTCCCATGTATTGTTAATGTTCTCACATTTTTGTTGCAGCACTCTCATCATGTCTACCTGACTTTCAGTAGCAGCAGCCTGTGCCTAAGTGATGTCCTCACACATTTCTTACTTGAGTCATAAGTCAGCTGTGATTGTCAAGTCTCTTAATTTTTCTGGATTTTGCAAAATGTCACTGATTTTACTTCATATTTTTGCCCTGTAACTTGTAAAATTTTGAATTTCCTGGTAAAGTCTTAAAGATTACATTTGGTTAGTAATTCCAGACGGAGAATGCAGGTTGATGCAAAACCTGTTTTTTTTTATTTATTTACCTTTTTGCCTTCTCCACTAACCATTAAGATTTCCCAGTTTTACATCAACACTGATTCCCTGATGGTGAGGACCATCATCCTTTCAGATATGCTGGGGAGTCTTGTGCAGAGAGCCATCATCTGGGCAAACTTCAGAGGTGCTTTGTGGTGTCATTGGCACCCTGGCCATGAGGGTACCAGTGTACTGTTCCTAACCCCACCACCAGTAGTGATATGTCCAAGTGTGTCACCACATGGTTTGCCTATGCTTCCCCAGTGCTAAGTGTGATTTCTGTAGCACCATCCTAGAGTGACAGAAACAGGCAAGCAGGAACAAACACCTTCCCTCACAGGATATTCAATACCCATCTCCCTTTGCCAGCCAGTCAGTCACCTGAGCAGATAAGCAAGCTCAGGTTGCCTTGGTCATAGTAAGAACTTTATCCTTATATACCACTAAATTGGCTGGGCAGAAGCAAAATGTGTTACTCTAATTAATTTTAAGTGAATATGAGTAATTTAAAATGTTTTGTGATTTGTGGTCTTGTCCAAAATTCTTGAACAATGAAGTGATCATTATTTGATCATCTTCATCTGGCTCTGCCATGAACAGGCTGCATGGTGGGTATTTAAATATCAAAAATTGTTTTGCCCTTTTCCAGAGGTTCTACACTATCATCTGAGAGAAAGAATGAGCTTCATGGAGATTCGACCACTTCTGGTAAAGACAAGTGCTCAGAATGTACTATTTGTGACCCAGCATCACCATGCTGCAGTTATTAACCTGCTGAGAGAGTGCTCCTGTCAATACACTTTGCAGCTGTGTGCCACTGTTTTCAGGACACGGCATGAGAATGAGAGTATTTCAGCATCTACATCCACATCTGTCCACATTAACCTGCTGTCCTCACTACAGTCTATCACTGATGGTGCAGCTGCTGCCATACCTGTGAACAAATGACTAATACTTTACTATTGTATGATGCATTGCTTTGTATCAGTAAACCCTTGAATGTCTAGTAGTACAGGTTATAAGGAAGAAATCCATAGGTACCATTTGATGTTTTTGTGTGATCTGGTTATACAGGCAAACCTGAAGTACTTGTTGGTAAAACAATGAAACATGTATGGTGTAATGAATTCTGTTTATAAATAGGCCAAATGACACACTGTCCAACCTGCCATATAATAATACTGACATGTATCAATAGCTAAAAGTACCAAATTGCCAATATCCATGCCACCTTCCTCACCATAAAATCCTCACTGTGAAGGGTTATCAAATGCTCCTCATGAAGGGCAAGGCTTTGCACAGTAGATGGACCCCCACCAGTGGTGTTATAAGCAATCAAATTTTGTTATGCATTATTCCTGGGAGGGGACACCATGTTTTTAGCTCTATCTCTACTTTGTTCCAATGCATGATTTATTCCTTTAACAGCATTTATGTCTTCCAGCACTGGGCTCCATCTTATAGCATGTTCTGCTTATCAAGGACCCTGTTTTTCAAATAGGCATTTACCACAGGTCTTAAGTGTCTCCATGAGTATGTGGTTCTTCTCAGGAGTGACATTATCCTGCTTTTGTTTTGTTCTCTGCTGCTGTAATGTATTGACTCTAGAAGCAACATAGTAGGCTTTATTAGCTTTGGGAGTGCCGTATACCAAACTGAACATACATAATCTGTACCCCACCCCTAACACTAATATGTCAGTCTGTCCAGCTTTGATTATTAATATTACAGTGGAGTGAGAGTGTGTGTGTGTGTGTGTGTGTGTGTGTGTGTGTGTGTGTGTGTGTGTGTGTGTGTGTGTGTGTGTGTGTGTGTCTGTGTGTGTATGCGTGCACTTGACCACTGATCCAAATAGTACAAAAACTGAATGGCCTGTATCACTTGACTGTGAACTGTCATGTGGTGGTGGGGTTTGACTGAATGGCCTTCAAGATGTTTGATGATGTATGCTTTATTCCATTCAATCCTGTCACTGCACAATGGTTCACTATATTTGTGTTGCCAAGTGTCAATGACACTAACAAATATAATACTGTTTACTGTGACTTGTAATAAAAAGAAGCATTCCTAGGTGTTTATGTTGAAATTGTTAACTGAATGATAGTTTCTAGAAGTAACAGTAGCATTTCTCTTCCCAGTGATGTAGGCACACTTTCTGTCCTAAACGTAATGCAAGAAAACATTCAAAATATGTTAAACCTTACACTCCTTAATTTCAATTTTGATATATGTTTTGCTTTTACTGTAGGAAATGTTCTTAGAAAAACAGTGACCAGCAATACACAAAATGTCTACAGAAATAATGTTTAAAAAGGTTTAGGTAAGTTTATTGGGTTTGTTTGTGTAAAGGAAGCTTTTTGACATGCTGCTTAATGAATCACATTACTGCACAGATATTCATGTGCTTCAATCATTGTAAGGAACTTTGCACAATTATGAACAAGGACTGTGTGGTGCAAGCACTTGTACCTGTCTGAAGCATGCATGCACATGGCCACACATCGTAAGGGTTATAGAAAGTGAGCAGAGACTGGCTGGAAAAGTACACATGGAACCCAAGTTACACGAAGAGGTAAAAATCAGGTAGAGGGATTGCAGACAATGATGAGAAATGTATTTAGGAAGAATAAATCAGAAAAGTGAGAGGAAGGACTGAAGGAGCAGAATGGAATCAAGGCTACTTAGAGATTTGAGTTGATGTGCTACAGAGGACATTAAAATTGATGGCAACAGGATCAGATAGGGGAAATAGAGATGAAACTCCACGTAATTGAAGATGAGGAAGAGCAATTAGAGGAAGAGATGATTGAGGATTGGTTGGTTCAAAGAGCTGCAGGAGGAGATAGAAAGCTAGAAGAAGAATAGATTCAAGAAGGAGTGGAGCAGATGGGAGCTAGGCAGATAAATAAAGGGAAAATAGATGTGAACTTATTAGTATTTAGTGTACAGACTCAAAGACTCAAAGACGAGAAAAAGGGTGACTGCAGTGCAAACAGTATGAAGTAGGATTGCCAAGAATAAAGAGATAAGGCAAACATTTTGAAAATTCTATGAGGGTATTTATGCATAAAAAGAATTAGGTGGGATGAATTCTGAGTAATATGATGGGCCAGAAATCAAAGTAGGAGACAGAGAAGAGATGCACAAAAAAAGAGGTAAATATGGGAGAAATGGTATGTGAAAAAAGGTAAAGCAAGTGGTCCAGATGATTTCCCAATTGATTATTACTATTTTGTAGGAATACAGGGAGGGGAGTACCAAGTACGTTTCTTTAATAATATAGGAGAAGAAGAAAAAGAAAGCTGCATGAATGGACATGGCAGTCAGAGGTGGTGGCATTATATAAATGGAAAAGGGAAGATTACACCCCCAAAATTGCATGAAAATATATTATTTATGCAATAGTAATAGAAAAACTATGGCTAGAATATGTTTGATACTATTACTGAAGTTTGGGAAAGAGCAAAAATAGCTTTTTTGAAAGTTAGGTCATCTATGGTTAAATTTTATAAGTTGGCTTTAAAGGAAAAGATAAAAGAGCCAGGACTGCTACTCATAGATATCAGAAGACCTATAATTCGGACTCTTTACCTTCTACCTTAGATTGAATTAGACTGAATTCTCTCTAATGCCCCAAACAAAGTCCTCTTAACAGATGCCTTACCTGATACCTTAAGTGATCACCTGCTCATCTTCTGCATAACACCTCACACACCTAATCAAAAACAGCACTGGTACAACCTTGCTGGTAACCTCTTTTCCTATATTAAGGACCTGTTCATCACAGCACTAAAATCAGTTGACTGGTGGTCTCCTGCAACCCTTCCACGTAATGAAACGGTATCGCTGTTCAACTCAATTTTACTTAACATGCTAAAAGAACTATCCCCAATAAGAATCAAAATAATTAAATCAAATCCAGCACCCTCGTTTTCAAAAAGTACTAAATTGCTCATGAAAGAAAGAAAGACATAGCCAGGAAAATGGAAGCATGTTAAAACCACAGATTCCCATCAATACCATAAATGTCTCAGAAACTCCACTAAAAACCAAATCAAAACTGATAAAAAATACTGTATTAATATACAGGCAGCAAATTATAACAACTCAAAGTTTTTTGGACTATAATCAACCAGCTGTTAAAACCCAGCACACCAACACAACCTACATTTACTGCATCTAACTATACTGACAGTAGAGCCAGCAAATTCATTACCTACTTCTTCCAAAGAGTAACCTCTCTTATTAAACCCTCAGTACAGGTAGAAACACATTCCAGTCCTCCCTTGTTAGCCCTAAAAACACTTGCACTTAAACCAGTCTCAATTTCTACAATAAGAAAACTGTTACTAACCATAAACCTACTACCCACGCCCTGATAGCATACCATATGAGTACTTAAAAATTGCTGCCAGTGCCTAGTTTTTCCTATCCCTATCCTAATCAGCCACTCCATCACAGAAAGCTATGTCCCAACCCCATAGAAAAAGTGCTACATTCTTCCTCTCCATAAAGGTGGAAACACAAATGAGCTCTCAAACTTCAGGCCTATAGACATACTGTTTCTACTTTCAGAGACTCTGAAAAGTATATTGAGTCCCAACTCCTTAGCTTTTTCACTGAAAACTGATTCCTTTCCCCAATACAGCACAATTCTAATCCTTTTCATAATACATGTACAGCTCTCCTTCAGAGTCGGATCCAGCACTAGGCATTTAGTTTTAATTAAACAATTAAAATAATGTTGACACATTTCTTTATTATGACCCATGCATGGCAACCCTGGGGATTTCACTGAGCATTGAAAATACTGTACTGCTGCTACCATTGTGCAGGTATCATCGATCACTGGAAATTCAGGGCTACCATTAAAAACTGCTGCTACCACTGTGCAGGTATCATCGAGCACTGGAAATTCAGGGCTACCATTAAAAACTGCTGCTACCTTTGTGCAGCTATCATTGAGCAGTGGAAATTCAGGGTCGCCATTAAAAACTGCTGCTACCATTGTGCAGGTATCATCGATAATTGGAAACTCAAGGCTGCCATTAAAAACTGCTGCTACCATTGTGCAGGTATCATCGGTCATTGGAAATTCAGGGCTGCCATTAAAAACTGCTGCTACCATTGTGCAGGTATCATCGATCATTGGAAATTCAGGGCTGCCATTAAAAACTGCTGCTACCATTGTGCAGGTATCATCGAGCAGTGGAAATTCAGGGCTGCCATTAAAAACTGCTGCTACCATTGTGCAGGTATCATCGAGCAGTGGAAATTCAGGGCTGCCATTAAAAACTGCTGCTACCATTGTGCAGGTATCATCGAGCATTGGAAATTCAGGGCTGCCATTAAAAACTGCTGCTACCATTGTGCAGGTATCATCGAGCAGTGGAAATTCAGGGTTGCCATTAAGAATAGCTGCTACCATTGTGCAGGTATCATCGAGCAGTGGAAATTCAGGGCAGCCATTAAAAACTGCTGCTACCATTGCACAGAAAGTTTTGAAATAATTGTTACTTTTGGTACTCTCAAGGTGTGTGTCATCTGAGTGTTGGAACTTCAGGCTTTAGGACTTTTTGCTACCATCATTGTGGATCTTTCATGAAGTCTTGAAATGAGACAAGCATTCCTTCAGATATTCTCTAGGAGTGTGTGTGTGTGTGTGTGTGTGTGTGTGTGTGTGTGTGTGTGTGTGTGTGTGTGTGTGTGTGTGAAATGCTCTAGTTACAGATGGCAGGTTAGTTAATTAGCTTGCTCAGGCTCAACCCTTGTACCTTGGATACAGGACATAAGAGCCTTAATCCCCCACACTAGATACCAGACTGAAACATTCTGAAATGGATAATTTTGTTTTTATTGGTACGTACATTTTGTTTCACTGTTTAATGAAAAAATATTCAAAACTGCATTTTCAAAAATGTGAGTTTCAGTGCATTTTCAAGGAATGTGAATGTCAAGGGAAGAGAAATTTACTGTTACTCATGCCAAGTCTGTTTTCAATGAGCAACTGTTTTATATTTTTAAGGAATGTCAGTTTCACAGGATCAGAGAATCACAGGATCATAGGAGGTTACTAGGATAATGGCCCTAGGGCCCTTACAAGCCTAACCAAGTACAACCTCTGTTCCCAAGAATATCAAGGTATTAAGCAGAACTAAGTCAACAACTATTGCCCCTGTCCAAGAGGGGCACAGGTAAAACACTGGGGGTGAATTTATGGTTTCCCATCCAACCATCCAAATTACTCTCAAATATGGTCAGTGAGGGGCTCTGCTTCACCTGAACCGGAAGTTTGTTTCAGAGGAGAGGTAACCTTTGTTAGAGATATCTGTCTCTTTAGCAAGTCCTGTTGTCTGCATGGATTCACTATAGAATCCCAAAATACTGAAATCCCGAATTTCAGTATTTTGAAATTCTATAACCGAAAGCTTGAAATCCCGAAACCTCATAACCACGAAATTTAAAATCGCGAACCTACACTACAAATACACCACACATACACATACACACAATCTCTCCCCACAATCAAATATACAATCCTACACTACAGACAAGAAGGGTGGGCAAGCCCCCCGGCACCCCACACCCCCCTACTTATATATACTAACTCTGAGATTGCACTATCACATACACAAAGGTAACTGACACCCACACATTTCACAGCCCCTTGCACATACACATCACAATCAAAACACACACTAACATACACTAAAGCCCCTAACCAACTCAACCATACTTACCATTCACACACCGCAACACCAGCATCTCTGAACTTTGGTATTTTGAATTTCACCCTTCTGATGTTTCAGGATTTCAAAGCTTCGGTGTTATAATTTCGAAATACTGAAATTCGGGATTTCAGTATTTCGAAATTATGAAGGGAACCCATTGTCACATACTAGGCTGAATTCCATAGACTGAGTGCATCTTATGCCATTTGATTTACAAATGTGCAGCATTTCCATTAGAGCAGGATGTGAGATTGCTTTATATGCAAGGCAGAGGCCACCTCTGAGTAGTCTGTAAGACACAGAGTATAGTGACAGTGATTTCAGTCTGTCAACATATGACATATGCTGATGACCCAGAATTTTCTTTGCAAAAACCTTTGAGGTCTTTCCGGTTGCTACAAGTGCCTGGCAAGGCACATACCAATGGTGGCACTATACTCTATTATTGCCCTGATGATTGAGGAGTACATGGGGATCATAACCTCTTTTGTTCTGGACACAATGCTCTTATTTATGAGGTGGATGATGTAGAAAGCCTTTCTTACCACTGTGAATACGTGATGGTCAAAGAAAGGTTGCTGTCAACCTGTGTGCCCAAATCTCTCACCACTGATTGTGAGTTTAGGGTGTTGTTATTAATGTGGTAATCTGCAGGGTCATCACCCTTTCCAAAGGGAATGATAATGCATTTTTTTGCATTGAGTTTAAGCCCATGAGTTTGGCACCAGTTGTATGTCTGTCTAAGTCCCTCTTGTTAGGATGTTGACATCATTTGGGGACTTGATGACTGCACCCAGTTTGCAATCATCAACTAACTTTGTCAGCCATGGGCCTTTTGTTTTACCCAGTACATTCTAGAAGTAGATTACAAGCAATAGGGGTCCCAGCAGTGATCCCTGTGGGACACCACTGGTTATGGGTCTGCTGGTGGAGATAGATTTACCTATTTTGACTGTGTGCATTCTTTTGGTGAGCCAGTTTGTAACCCACCTGGCAATATACGGATTTATCTCCAGCTGGGTGAGTTTATCAATGATGCCTGATTGGAGAATAGTGTCAAAGGCCTTGGTCAGTCCAGGTAGGCTGTATGCATGGATTTGCCTTTGTCCAGGGCTTTGGTGACTGTCTCAAACAAGTCCACCAAGTTCAAGAGGCAGGATCTCCCTTTAACAAAGCCAAACTGGGTCAGCTCAAGCATTTGGAGGTCTCCTATATCTTTGTTGATAAGGTCCATGATTATTCTTTCCATATCCTTGCAGATTAGGCTGGTTAGGCTTATGAGTCTATAGCTCCCAGGGTCAGTGGAGGCACCTCCTTTATGTAACAGGATGATGGTTGCTGTTTTCCATTTAACAGGTACAGACCCAATGCTTAGACTGTGGTTAAAAAGAGATTCCAGCAGTGCAACTATTTCCTGTTTTAATCCATTTAGATTGCAGCCTGGGATATTATCAGGTCCCATACAGACTATGTTTTTGGCTTTGGAGAGAGCATTTACCATCTGCTCCTTGGGGATACTAGGTGCAGGTCAGGTGGTAGGGATGCTTTGGGGGATATGTGGTGGAGACAGGGGGGAGTAGTTTTCACTGAACCTGTCAGCTAGCAGTTTGGCTGTTTGTGTGGGTTCAATATATGTGGTGCTATTAACTACCAGTTCTGCTCAGATCTGTTTTTTTTCATTAAGGTTTCTGACATAGCTAAAAAATGTCTTATGGTTATCCTTAGTGAAGTAGGCTAATTTGGATTCATAGTTAGCTTTAGAATGCCTTCTTTGTCTTATTTGCTTGTTTAAGCCAAGAAGGGAATGCTTCCAATTCAAAGACCATTCCTTCCTGCTCTTGGACAGCAACTTCTTTCTCTTATTATATAATCTGCCTTTCTTGAGGATCTTATTTTGGTCCTATCGGGTACGGCTGAGTCAATAAATTTGTATAGATGCTTATACAAGGCATTGCTGTAAATCCCAGTACAGGTGTCCATGCCATCAGTGATGGGAGGGGCTATGAAGATATTAATGCCATCACGTACTTGGCTGTAATTGCTTTGGAGAAGTTTTTTTGTCTAGTTGCTGCTAATGGAGGGGTCAGATGTTATTGTTACTTCTAATGAGACTGATTTATGATAGACCTCACTGGGGAGGGCCACACACATGGGGTGGTGCAACAGTCACCTATGTTAGTGAACACCAGATCCAGAATATTTGGGCCCCTTGTGGGGGTTTCAAACAAATGGCCCAGGGCATTGGAGTTGATGAAGTCAAAAAACCTTTGGGCAAGTGTGCTAGTACACATATAATTTACCCAATCTATTGCTGGGTAGTTAAAGTCACCTAAAACCACAGTATTTTGTTGTATCTTGAGTGATTCAAGTAGATCCAAGTATGCAGTGTGGATATCCTGGTTCATGGGTCCTATAGCTGACACACTGACTTGGTCTTACCTACAGTCAATTGGAGCTGAATTAGTTCTAGGGAATTGTTTTTTTGTTTAACCAGTCTAGAGGTGTATTTATCTTTGATGAATATTGATACTCTACTTCTAGTTCTCGCACTTTCAATTTGTGGTCTGAATGTGTGCAAAGCATTATAACACAGTATGGCCAGGGTGCTTTCCACGACCTTAAACCAAATATCTGACTGCACAGATGTCAGCATCTTCTATGGTAAGGGCTGCTTTCAGTGGGTGCAGTTTTAAGTTAAGATTCTTAGCATTTAGCAGCATAACCTTGAGGTTGCTTTTTCAAAGATATTTTTACATTGGGAATTTTGTTGTGACATTGACAAAAAAGGCAATGTAGGGGAGGCAAGAGTCTTAGCCAGTAACTGAAATCCCAGAGGTGGCAGATGAAGACCATGTCTGGCAAAGTAGCATGGTCTAACTGCCATGTTATCCCAGGCTGTCATGTATTGAATCCCTTAGAATGACACTACAAACTAATCTAGTTGTTGAAATCAATTATGTTTTGTTTATATTGTGGTATCATCTTAGGTGAAGGTAGTATGCTACTAAACTCTAGGTACATCCCTGCCTGAGACACATATTCAGAGAGCTCAGTTATGTCTCCCTTCATATAGTCCAGTGATGTACTTCTCAAGTCATTCACAACAATATGAACTATGATGAAGTCATAATGGTACTTGCTGTGGAGAAACTTGAGTGCATGTGTCATCTGGTGGATCCTGGCACCCGAAAGACAGCTGACCGTAACCTTCTCCTTGTCCAGCCTGGTGAGTGGGAAATCTGTGTGTCTCACTATGGAGTTGCCTATGACCAAAAATGTTGGTTTAGAAGTGCTTTGCCTCAGGGGCTTGTTTGGTGAGATGCTTGTGTTGGTGGTTTTATATGTATTGAGTGCTGTAGGTACTGTATTAGGTGTAGCATGTTTGTGTTTTGGAGGTCTCTGGTGTTTAGGTAAATTTCTAGTGAGTACCTCTGATTATGATGGTTTATGTGTTGTGGTTTGTGCAGGAGATGTAATGTGGGCTGACAACCTGTTCACTTTCACTGTTCTGTGAACGAGAGAGCAAGGATTCCAAATTCTTAGTCTATATGCATCTATCACAAATTCAGCTTGAGTGGTTGAGTAGTGTATTGTCAGTGTACATAAGGCAATTGCTACACTGCCTCAGAATACCCATGTCAATCAGGCTGGCAGGAGAAACACAGGAGAACTGACCATCCATAATATTAGGTAGGTAACGTATTACTGCAATCACATTCTAAATGACATCTCACTTTTCCGTAATTTCGCAGAATGTGCTGATGTTTACCTCATAATTTTCGGGTTGTTCCTCATAAAGTGTTTTGTTTTATGGCAGTTGTTGAGGATTGAATCCTCAATTTTTTTTTGGGGGGGGGGCTCCCTAATAAAATATTTGGTTTTCTGGCAATCGTTGAGGATTGAAGTGCCTAAGTAATGACATACCTTTTAATGTAGACTTCCTATCATTCAAGAAAATGAATGCTAACACAAACTGTGTTATTGTAGCAGCTTTCCAAGTTTGTACCAGCAATGTCTAAAAATCTGTGCCTGTTTTTTCTTTTATCTACCCTGTCCCCCACTATTATGTTTTGTGTTTGGGCAGATACGTTGAACTCAGAGGTTTGGGGGTATGTGTAACCACGTTAGGAAGATACTGCTGTTCATCAGAAACAGAAACTACTCTTGATGTAGCTCGTCAAACTTCTACCTCCTGATGGCATTACCATTTGGGAGTCTACCAGCATCTTTCTTTCTTGTTTTCACACATATTTTTTATTCTGTTATAAACAACCCTGAAGAACACAAGGAGTTACAATGATTAAAACGTTGCCTTGATCAAACGGCTTTACATAAGAAGTAGAAGAAAAAGTTAACTGAAAGCACAGTTGAATATCAGCAGGAGTTTCTGTCAGAAAAATACAGATCATACAGTGCGACTTGCATGCTGACTAGCATAACCTTTTAAAACATCTTCATGTGTTCAAAATCCATATACTTTGTGTTTTAAACATTACATCCTAAAAAAGGTGGATGCTCTTTCCCAAAGGAAATGATAGCATGATTGGCTGCCACAGTACATCAGCTGCGAGTCGTTTAGAATGTGGCTGTGATAATATGTAAGTACCTAAATTTTCTTCATGAGGAAGGATGTCATTTAATTGGAGGATTAATGCTGGGTCTATACTAATAAGGCTGTCAATGGGTACGAGACTATTAGGGATTAGGAGATTTCAGTTAAGGTGGCAAATGCTGTAGAAAGGCCAGCTGAGATGCTCTCCAAGCAGCTAAGCACAATTTAAGGGACTCTTCAGTTGGAGCATGGGCAGCTTCTGAGGGAAAATAAATCTACTTTAGCTTTTGCATCTATAACTGCCAATGGTTACCTCCACTGCGTGCTGCTGTGCAAAGGTGTGCTACGAGCAAACATATTGCCTTGGATTGCTCAGATGAAGATAGTAGAGCAGTGGCTGGTCACCAAACTCTGTGCAGCTGTATTAAAACAGGAGCAAACACGTGCAAATGTGAGGCTTATGAAACAACTGTGAGAACCCTTTTTTAAAACTAGTTAAGCAATTTTCAAACAAGCCAATGAAAATACTCAGTACTGTGCCTTATTCCAACAGTCTCCAACCCAGATGGGTCCTTTACTACACTCTTCTGCCACAAGGGTTTGGGGGGGGGCCTCTGAATGTAAGATGTCTGGCTGTAGTGCTCAGATAATGACTGACAGTCTAGATTCAGCAAATCTGAATCTAGCCTATGCTATAAAATATGCAAGTAGTAAAAAATGTAAAGTGCAGGAAAAACAGTCTCAAAAGGCATATAGTTGAAACAGTGAAATAGCAAAACAGTTAAAATGACTAAAAACAGTTAAAAGTTGGTGGCAATTCAGTAATACACAGTTTAAAAGTGTAATACAGTGAATAAAAATACTTATTTTTCTGTAGATTTCAAAGAATGCCTTGGATTTTATTTGGATTCACTCCAAAGATCAGAAAGAGAGCACACCAGTCCTATAACTCCTGTAAACTGAGCACAGGCCCTTGCAAACATGCTGCCTAAATACAAGCTAAGTTAAGCAATTTTTAAACAAGCTGGCCAACTGAAATGCTCAATACTGAGCATTATTTCAACAATCTCCAACTCAGACGGGTCCTTTACTATACTCTTCTTCCACAAGGGTGCAGGGGTCCGTCTTAATGTAAGATGACTGTTTTTAGTGCTCAGATAATGCCAGACAGTCTAGTCAGAATAGCCTATGCTATGAAATACACAAGTACTAGAAAATACAAAGTGCAGGAAAGACAGCCTCAAACAGCAAACAGTTGAAACAGTGCATTTTCAAGGAATGTAAGTATCAAAGGAAGAGAAGCTTACTGTTGCTCATGCTGAGTTTGTTCTTAATGTGCAACTGTTTTGTTTAGCAAATGACTATTGGTCTTTGTGATGTAGGCTTTGAAAGCAGTCTTAGTAGCACAACAGGTAGCATATTTGTCTTTGCTCCAGAAGGCTGTGGATTCTACTCTCACACCATGTAGATGGATTGCTGACACTGCAGTGCACTTACACTCCTGAGAGTTTCATTCTTTGGATGAGATGTTAAACTGCAGCTCCCACAGTCTGAATTAATGATAGGTGCTGAGACATCTTTTATATCTACCTGAGCTACTGAAATGAGCAAGGGGGAAGTTCCACAGTGTCCTAGCCAAATTTCCTCTATTAGTATAAATGTCACCAAGATTTTTTCCTGAAAGCACATTAGTAGCCTTGTTGGACTAACATGGTCAAGAAATGATATTTACATTAAAAATGTTAAATTAAATGCATATTTCTGCCTTCATTTCAAAAGTAAAGAAGAAACAAGTAAGCACACAGACAGTTTTGAGCAGTGCTTATGGTAATTTTGGGGGAAAGAGAGACAAGTAATAAGGTCCCAGAAATGCTGCAAGGGGGGCTCCATTCCCCTGCCTAGGGTCCCATTTAGTCATGATATGGCTGTGTTCTCCTTAGCTTTATAACATCTGTTAATCAATATCAAAACTCTGGGAACTTAGTCTCAGCACTTTGCCTAGAATTATTTAAAATGTTTGACATTGTATCCCACCAAAAATTCCTTCAAAAACTAGCTTGCCTAGAAATATATAAAACTTTACTATCTTGGTTCTCCAGCTATCTCTCAAATAAGCAACAGCAGTAAAATGGCAAAATGTCATCTCCTCTTTCCTTCATATCACAGCAGGTATCCCTCAAGGATCCATTTTAGGTCCACTGTTTTTTTTAATATATTCATTAATGATCTCCACCTACCTTCCAAACAAGCCCCTATCAAACAGTATGCAGATGATTCAACAATCATCTTTCCTGCTAAAAGCATAGATAAAATTAAAACAACTCACTCAAGAGTCTTTCTCCAAAATAGGGTCCTGGCTGTCTGATTCACAGCTGCTCCTTAACCCCCCCCCCCAAAAAAAAAATTATTGGATTCTGTTTACCCTAAAACATTCAGATGACTACATAAATAATTTCCATATCACTTCTTCAAACAACAGCAACATAGAATTAGCACATCAAACTAAGCTACTAGGAGTCACTATTGACAAAAGCTTAAACTCTGATCATTACATAAAATAAGTAGTAAAAAACACCCACCAAAAGCTAGATGCACTTTGTAGAGTCAATACCTCAGAGATAATGCAAAGAAAGTATTGCTCAATCACTTCTCATTCCCAAACTACCTTATGCTTCTCCCATCTTGATTAACCTACAATCCACTCGACTCTCATTTATGGATCAGTGCTATAATTAGGTGGTAAAATTTGCCACAAATCATCATTACTGGGCACATCACTTCTTCTTCTTTTGGCTTTTCCCGGTTAGGGGTCGCCACAGCAGATCACCTGTCCGCTCATGATTGGCAGTGGAGTTTTACAGTGTTGAGTTGCCAGCCCGGCACCCAACCTTCCACAGAAGGCACACACATGCACAGACTCACACCTAGGGCCAATTTAGAGTGTCCAATCCACCTAGAGCATGTCTTTGGGATGTGGGAGGAAACCGGAGCACCCGGAGGAAACCCACGAGACCACAGGGAGGACCTGCAGAGTCCACACAGATGGCACCCCAGCCAAAGATTGAACCAGAGAACCTCTTGCTGTGAGGTGACAATGCTAACTCTGCACCACCGTGGCCGCCCGATTACTGGGCACATCACTATCTGGCCTTAAAAAAAAAAACTTCTGTGATTAGAGCTAAGACATTATCTTACACTTTCCCAACTAGTCACTTCCCATAAACTCATTTATTATTCAGAAAAATAATCTCTTTTTAAAAATATTCTTCAGCCCTCTAACTCAAGTGGACAGCTGAGATACACTGACAAAATGTAAATAACTGTTACAAATCTAACAACCTCAGCTTGTGACTCTTTGTACTCCTCTTCCCTGGCAAAGATGTGGCACTCCCTTCCTCTAATTCTAAAAACCTAGTAAACATAAACTCTTTTAAGGCTCAAAGGGGTTGTTACAGTGATAATATAAGACCTCATACAGTGATAATGTAGAACCTCAAATATATTAAGAGAGGAAGCCAGTGCGAAAACGCACATGTGGAGGGGGAAAAAAGCAGACAAATGTTCACATGCAGTAAAGTGGTGCTGAAGGAAAGGAGAAACATGAAAGCAATATGGAGTAAAGTATATAACAGAGAGGTAAGGGTGGGATGGGTGTTCCATTTTTTCAATGTGGACAAAGTGTGAGATGTATGTATGTGAGATACTATTAATGGCAACGTGGTCGAAAAAGAAAACCCCAAAGGGAAGGAAAGCTGGGGTTATTAGAAGTGTTAAGGAAGAAAATATAGGAAAGTGGAAAAGGCAGGTAGCAGTAACTGAAGGTTAGGGAAGGTGGATAAAAAGACTAAAGAAAAAATTGAATGTGGTGCGGGGAGATGGTAAAAACAGAGTAGAGGTCATAGTAACTGAAGAGTGATAAGGAAGGTGAGTGCTTAAATTAGAAGGAGAAAAGGTTTGTAGTGGATATGTTTCTGCAAGGTAAGAGCTGTAATAGGGAGAGGCTGTACTCTGCTAACAATAATATAAAAAGGCAGGTCTGTGTGTGTGAAGTATTCTGATAAAAATAATGCACTATTATGATCTGGTTGGGTTGAGTTTGTGTATTCTGAGTGTACATTTTCAATAAAAATAGTTCTAGAAATAAATTCCAAACATAGTAATCACAGGCACTTTGCAGAGTATGGAGGAATGTAAACAAAAAGGACAAAGGTAAGACTCAGAACTCACTTGGCAATGTTGTAACAGTTGTTAAGTTTTCATCTCCTCCAATGCTGTCAGAAAACAAAGAAAGATTGTATTCAATTCATTAAATAGTTTCAATGTTTAAGTTGCTCAGATTGTCACTGAATTATGAGTTTAAAACAGCTGTGCTTTTATACTAATAAGGAAGCAGCTTCATGTATTCAGACAAAAACCTTTCTTTGCCCATAATTCATACATTAAATTTAAAACTGCTCTACCTTGAAGAAATACATTTTTATTTGTTGTATATGTTTGCTGAACAAAAATGTTCCTTTGAAAAGAATTCTGCTTATAAGGACTCCTGAGAAAACTTTAAAATTCACTCATCTCTTTTTAATAACACAGGAAAAGTGCCACGCAAACACTCAACAGAAGCCACCAGGTGCCTATCCATATTAAGTAGATACACTTAATAGATCTTGTCACCCTTTAGTATCGCTTAACAGTGCTCACCATACCTCTCAACTTCAAAAATAATGGAGGGGACAAATGTTTAAATATAGGGACAGATTTTAAAAATTGCTTTTAAAAACTTAGAAAGTTACTAGAATAACAGGTTTTGCATTAGCCTGCATTTCTGAAGGAAATTAATTCCATAAAGCCTGAAACTCAAATGTCTGTCATTATTCAGTGACTTCACTCCTCGGTAATTTGTCAAGAAAAAACACAGATTTTATGAGGACTGGACCAAAATATGATGCAAAAGCTAGACATTCTGTAAAAATCTGGGCAGTTGAGAGGTATGGTGCTCACCTCTCAAACTGAGCAGGGCAATACAAGATAACCCTAAGATAAATTTCTGTCTACCCATCCAATCATCAATACTAGCATTAAAGGCAGATATTTTAGGATACTTAAAGTATAACGTTCTAGATAGGGCTTGTGCACTGTTTTCCAAATGTAAAAAGTGTAAATACTTTCTACCATCAATTAGTAATAACAGATGAAAAATTAAAATGCAGTCCTTTGAAACTAGATGTGGGTATGCAGTACATCTATAAATGCATTGCATGAATTCCTAAATATAGTGCCCAACTGCTAGTAAAAGGGATGATATACAAGTGTAATATATAGATTTCTAAATATGTTACATAATTTCTAGTAGACAAGATATGCAATAGTACCGTCTATTAATATTATAAATGAAACAAGTCTTAGTTAGAGGTAGAATTAAAAGAGATAAACGAAAATAGAATCCTGAATGTTAAACAAATGGAACATGTACCATACTTTAAAACTGTAGGGGTGAAACAAGCAAATACATAGCCTAAGCAGGGTGAAGTATATTCATTTTGGTTCTATATTAGAACCACGAAAGCCCGTTTAACAAATACGTAAACGTCGACACATATTGCACGAACCACGAGTACACCGAACACCCGAAACCACGAAATTCAAAATCTCGAACCAGCATTGTTGGCCAACCCCACCACTTGCTACATACTACCCATCCAAACAAAATAAATAAACCACATACATACACTAACCAAAACCCTACTTCTAACCCTACACTAAACCTTACATACATTATTATCTATGCACTTACCTTAACCCACACCCTAACCCTAAGGTCTGTAGCTATCACACACTTACCTTACAGAGCTATACAGCAGAAGGGCCAACTATGCTGATTTGAGATTTTGAATTTCATGGTTTAAGGTGTTCGGTGTACTCACGGTTCGCGCAATATGTGTTGGCATTTACATATTCGCTTAAACAGGCTTTTGTGGTTCTAATATAGACCCTTAATTTCTATGAACTACTGTAAGTGATTTATGCTGTAATATAAAAGACCAAACAAGATAATGAATGAAGCTTAACACAAGCTTAACACACAGAAAGAGGATACATCTGGATAAAAAGGAAGTACGAAATATTTATGGAAGAAATCAGAGGTGTAGAGAGTGTTAAACATTAAGACATTTGGAAGTTAAAAGGAAGGTAGAATGATGGTGGGTTTAAGAAGAACACAGGCAAATCCCAAGAGATGATGGGGGCAGCACACATGAAAGCTTATAAGAAAGATTCCATAGGGCAGCTAGAGAAGGGTAGTTAAGCATTTTACAAATAAAGACTTTCCTAGAGCAGAGAAATAAGGTGAAAAGAGCACAAACAGATTGAGAAGGGCAAGTTGTGAGTATGCCATTTTATGTGCATCTGACTGGCTAATGATTTATAATAGCTACCATTTCTAATAGCAAAAAGAACAATAAAACGTGACAGTATATTATATTTTATACTAAACAGTATAAAATGCCAATCATGATCACTCACAGTCTCCAAATACTCTTTATTACTTTAAGTGATTTTGTCTTCACATCACCCAAACGTCATCAGAACTGTTACTGCTCACAAAGATGTGAAGAATCCTTTAATGGGAGACTGCCTCATCAATAGGTTCAAAAATAGAACCAACAGCTATTTTAGAAGACAGAAGATTATTTTTCTTCCAAGTTAAGCATCATATACTAAAGATTCTTGTTTTTCACTGATTTTTGTAATGTGATATTTGTCATTTTAAATGTTGAGTTATTCACCAGGATTCCATATGATATTGGGATGGAATGGTTCAATGAAACATTATTGACTTTAGAATGATAGTCTACTAAAAAAATATTTTTCTAGGGCAAATATTTTAAGTAGGTGAAAAGGGCTGTAATGGGTGCAGCCTTAGCCCCACTATTTGCAAAGAAAGTATAGTGGTATTGGGAAACCCATTTTGTATTTACAAGTATTTATATGTCTGTGGTTCAGTTATATCTTCATTTTCTGGATGATGCATTTATGTCGTGAAAGGGAAGTATCACTCTTTGGAAGACTTGCTAGATACCTGTATGAAAGCTGTAATTTTTACGATTCTATGTATGAATTTGGAATTGGGTCTATTATTTAGATGTCATTGTTTTAGGAATTATGAATAAATAAATGTGAGTCAATTATTTTTTTGTAAGCCAACATTTTTAAATGGTTATTTGCATTTTAACAGTAACCATCTGTTTTTGCAGAAGAAATACATCCTTAAAGGCAAAATTGTAAGACTGTTAAGAATCATATCTATTAAGCAGTAGTTCCTAAAGGAATTTAAAATTCTGTAGAATATGTTTTTGGACAGAGGTTACATAATTAATTTAATTAATTATGCTAGTCATGAAGTTATGGATAAAAGATCAAAGAGATGTTTTATCAATTTTAATATATTGAATTAGAGGGCCAGTCAAGTAAAGTTATATGATGAGGAAGTTAGTCATAGTAAGGCTATGGTCTTCACTAATACTCAGAAATCTGAATATATTGAAAGTCTATTATTAAAAATTGAAGGGCAGCATTTAGTAATATTAATATAGTAAATTGCTTGGAATAAATGCGTACATTTGTTAACAAAAGATGCAGAAATGTCAAAAATGTTTTAGAGCGTGATAAAGGATTTTTTCAGCAATTAACAGACTAATAATGGTATGTTTTAATGTGGGGCTGTCATCAGTATATTATTTTGTGAACATTGCCATCCCATCCTATTCCACATCTGTAATCTGTAATGGAAGGTACTACACACTTGATTTTAACGAACAGACAAAGAAGTGAAGTACAGTTGTAATGTATGAGGAGTGGTTTATTTGGCTAGCTGCAAGTTGTGCCCTGTGTTTTACTTAGGAAGAGAAACACTAGAGGTACAGAATATGTGAGAACACATACTTTATTAAAAGACACATTTGAATAATGCCTTAAGCAGGCATATGCCCCATTGTCCTAGTTTTATGAATGTTTTATTTTTTTATTTTAGAAAATGTTCCCTTAAGTGTTATAGGGGTAACTATGAAATTAGATTACAGATACATTTTGGGAGTTTTATTAAACGCAGTGTAGTTTATTTATTTATTTATTTATTTATCATTTGTTGGCCGGGAAAGTCCGACTCAGGTTCCCATAGAGTTTGTCTTCAGAGGAGGCCCGGGGAGGAGGCCCCAGATGCATGTCTGGAATGTGTGGGAGGAGGGAGACCGAGGAGACCGGAAACCCAACACAACACACATGCAAAAACTCCACACAGCAGAAGGCACCCCCGAGAATCGACCAAGAGAACCTCTTGCTGTGAGGTGACAATGTTAACCACCAGGTTTGAAAATTTCTGATTCTGTAGTCAATGCTGAATTCATGAAGGTGTGAGGTAACATTCTGGAATTCAGGAGTATCTCTACCATGATGCTTTTGCATGGAGGCATGCAGCACAATGATGAGCTGCTTCTGCAGCTGTACTAGATGCTAATGAAGCAGTCAGAGGGAGGGGGCATATGCTAATTAGCCATGTTATTTCTCCTGGAACTGCCTACATTAAGGCATCTATGCGGCTGACTGATTCATGGAATCATTCAGTTGTGTAGATTAGCACAGCTACTCCTTGTCCCTTGCCCCATTCTTCCATCATGGTAGAGTTAAGGGCTTGGGAAGCAGTGTTAGGAGTGTATGTGAGAGTCCATGTCAAACTGGGAGGTAGTGGTAGAGAAGTTTGTAGGTGGTAAGATAGGCAGATGTGTGTGTGTGTGTGTGTGTGTGTGTGTGTGTGTGTGTGTGTGTGTGTGTGTGTGTGTGTGTGTGTGTGTGTGTGTGTGTGTGTGTGCGTGCGTGCGCATGTGTGTGGGCACATGTATATGTGTATGTCTGTCTGTCTGTGAGTCAGTGTGTCTATGTGTGTCTACATGCATCTATGTGTGAGTGAATGGGTGAGTTTGTCTGTGAGTGCAATTGGGTGGGGTGGGGGCGGTTTCTGTGTGTGTGTGTGTGTGTGTGTGTGTGTGTGTGTGTGTGTGTGTGTGTGTGTGTGTGTGTGTGTGTGTATGTATGTATGCAATTGCTTGTATGGGTATGTTGGATTGGCTGTCATTCTTCCGCATACCCCTAGACTAATAAGCAGAACTTGCAACATTGAATCATTAACAACCCAGTATTCCTCTAGAAACTTGTCGCTGAGTGACATTTAAACAGAACAAGGAGTGAGAAGTGGGATGAACCATTAGTCTATATTGATACTGCTTGAAACTCATGCCTGAGCCCAACATAATGCATCAGAAATACTTCAGGTGCAGCTAACATTGGGTAAGACAGCGATTCAGGTTGTAGCCTGTTATAGGTACCCACCCATGTCCCAAGACACTAACTCCACATTCCTAAGCATCCTGGAGAATATTATGGTCCAACCTAACACTCTCATACTGGGTGACTTCAACTACCCCTCCATTAACTGGGAAAACTACTCATGTACCAATACACTTGCCCAATGTTTTCTGGAATTCATTAATTCCAATGCCCTGAACTAGCTCATTCTTACCCCCACTAGAGGTAGCAACATCCTTGACCTGGTCATTACTAAAATGGGCAAGTGTTGCGCAACACCAATAGTCAACTCCTCCCTGGTTAGATTCAACCACAAACTAATCACCTTGAAAATCCACATCCCTCCCACCCCCCTCCCGTAAAGGTAACCACCATGAAAAACATCCTAAGAACAGAGGTGGCTAACTTCACGGCACCCATGCAAATGGAGAATAATTGCACGACCGCCAAATCATACAGCAATGCACTGTACGAACGTGTGCAAAAATGCATGGATCTCGCCATACCCAATAGAATCAAGACGCTCTCCTCCAGAAAAAGGAAGCCAATCTGGTGGTCCCCTGCCATAAACAAACTCTACAACTGATGGAGGAAACTGATGCAGAATAAGGTGATGTCCCAAGACTGGAAGCCTCAACAAAAAGTTGAGATCCCTCATCAAATCCTCTAAAGCTAGCTATTAAAACAGAATTGCAGCAGATAGTAAAGACAACCAGAAGGCTTTCTATACTTATGTAAAAACTTCCACAGCAATACCCAGATTTGCTCTGAGCTACTGCACAATGTTACCACCTGTACCAAGCCAACAGATATTGCCAATATACTGGCCGACAGATTCAGTGCCAACTTTACTCCCCCCCCCCACAAAGGACCAATCACAATACCAGTAGATTGGCAGGCACCCAGTATTACTGCTACACAGGTTAAAACAGCACTGTCCAAGGCCAAGAATACAGCTTCTATGGGACCTGACAATATCCCTGGCTGTGTTCTACATGAACTAGAGAGTGAACTGGCACTTCACAAGAGTGCCCTGTTCAATCACAGCCTCACTTCAGGCTTTGTCCCTACCAAATGGTGCACTACTATAGTCATCCCTCTCCACAAAGGAGAAGCAACTACAGACCCTGGGAACTATCGCCACATTAGCCTGACAAGTTTGATATGCAAAGCTATGGAATGCATCATCATGGACCTAATAAACAAGGATATAGGAAATCTCCAAACTCTAGATCCCACATAGTTTGGTTTTGTGAAGGGTAGAGCATGCCTGCTCATCTTGGTAAATGTCTTTGAGTCAGTCACCAGAGTTGTGGATGAAGGCAATGTGGTTCATACAACCTACCTTGATCTTGCCAAGGCCTTTGATATCATTCCCCACTCAGGAATCATAGAAAAACTCACTAAGCTAGGTATCAACCCCTATATCACTAGGTGGGTTGCAAACTGACTCACAGATAGAACCCACAGTATGAAACTAGCTGACTCCAAGTCAGACTGCTGGCCATTCACGAGTGGAGTCCCACAGGGTCCTCTCCTATTTGGTATCTACTTCTCAGAAGTCCAGGCCAAAACGAAGGGACTCTGTCTGACAAAGCAAGTTGGGAGCCATTTTTAACTCCCCAAGTGATGTTGACATCCTACAGAAAGGCCTCACTGAGACCAGTGACTGGTGTCAGAACCATGGCCTTAAGCTCAATGCCAAAAAAGATGTCACATCCCCTTTGGGAAAAATGCAGTTCCCATGAACTACCACATCAATGGTAGTCCACTGAATACAGAAGGTGTTATAAGAGATCTGGGAACACAGGTTGACAGCAACCTCTCTTCTGACCACCACACTGCCACTGTGGTCAGAAAGTCCTTCTATGTGGCACATCTCATTACTAAGGGTTTTGCATGCAGGAAGAAAGAGGTCATTGTCTCCCTCTACTCTTCGCTCATTAGACCAATCATCCAGCACAATGCCCCATTTGGCATGTACCTCACTAGATACCTGCAACAACTGGAGAGGCAGCAAAAGTACCTCACAAAGAGGATCCTAGGCCTTAAACACTTGTCCTATGTGGACAGACTCATAAAACTCCAACTATTCTCTGTCTCATATCGCCTACTTAGAGGCGATCTCTGCTTGATTTGCAAAGCCATGACTGACCCAGCACTGTTAGAAATGCTACATCTAAAGAAATCCCAATCCCTCCACACCACATGCTCCAGAGACCTCAACCACATTACCACAATCAACAGAAAATGCTGGAGGGACAGGTTCATAACCCAGAGACTGCCCATGCTATGGAACAGACTTCCCATACATGTCAAACAGAGCATCTCACTAGCCCTGCTAAAGAGAAATCTTGATGAGTGGATGGGAAATAGAAAATTCACCTCAGGGATCACTCCAGTGGCTCTACTCGACAGAAGCACTGGAAACTAAGGTTGGGTGGCACGATGGGTGGGTAATCCTATGGGCTAGGCTTGTAAAGGCTCCAGGGCCATTAGCCTAGTACACACCTATGAACCTATGAATCTATGAGTGGTACTTAAACAGAATGGAGATCAGGGGTGGGAGGGGCTACTAACAACAAGGGAATCCTCAGGAAAATCATGCCTTAATGGCACTTCAACAGACTAGGGATTAGGGTTGGGAGGGACCACTAGCCACAAGGGGATAACTCCTGAAACTCATGCCTGAGTGGCATTTAAATGGTGATGAGGTGAACCACTAGCCACGAAGAATACCTATTAAATTTCATGTTTTGGCAGAACTTAAACAGAGCTGGGTTGGGGGGGGGGTGAGGAGAACAACTAACCACCATGGTAACTCCTGGAATGTTTGTGGATTGAGAGGTAGATGGAACCACTAGCCACCAGGGGAAAGTTAAGCTAGGTGCCTTGCTGGCACACAAAGTCAGAGGAAATACTAGACACTAAAGATTACCCTGCATAACATACCTGAAAGGTACATTAACACAACAATAAGGCTACCACTGTAAACTACTAGCTAGTTAACTGTGATCCAGAGATATGCAGATTAAATGATAATGAAGTCTTTCCCCACTGTGGCTAATGTGCCTCTGAGTAGCAAATTGTAATTTCACGAAAACAGACACTTTTCATAGAGTATGTTATGGCCCACACTGTGGATCTTTATGAATCCTCAGGTCAGTGTTTTCAAACTGAGTGTGGCTAAATTATAAATATTTATTTTCTTAAATGCATAGATGGTAATATATCATATGGGATATTTAAGATTTTATTGCGTGTATAATTATTTTTAGTACTGAGTTGTTATGAAAGTTGGAGTAAGTTCTGATAGGAAGATTTTGTCCCAGATTGATTGACTGAACTATTTAAATAATTTCTGATTACTTTAGCCTAAAGCCATAGCATAAAGTATGTTTATATCTATACCCAATCATGCTTTATTGCAGTTAAAGAAATGTACCATTTTTTTAAATAAAAAAGCAATATATTTTTAATAACTGGTCTACTGAGGTAGCTTATGAAAATCTAGTCCTTCTCCTCCTTGTCTGAAAATTCTATTACTCTGAGAGACTGCGTGACCAAGAATGAAAGAAGAGAGAAGACAGCGAGAGATATAAATTGATGTAGAAGATATACACACACACACGTGTGTGTGTGTGTGTGTGTGTGTGTGTGTGTGTGTGTGTGTGTGTGTGTGTGTGTGTCTGCGTGTTTACAGAGAAAGGATTTTTCATTTGGATTACATTTTTGAGGAATACTACAGGATAGGAAAAATAATTACATGAAGGAAATAAACTTAGAAAGAATGAATGGCTATGGAAACAAACAATGATTAAGGTTAGAAAAGAACATGTATTAATGTTTTAGCTATATTAACTCATTTCATCCAAGTGACGCCTCCAGGTATATCTGCAGTCAACTCCTACTAAAGCCTCTAGGCGTCAAATATTGTTTGTTCATATTTGCATCAATAATTACAAAACCATGCTATGTACAAGGTTTTAAAACATATCATCTTGTACAAGTTTTTAAAGGATTTCATCTTAAAATTTATACAATGGCAAACTCAACTGCATTAGTATTTCACCTCTATCTAGTGCAAGTGAATAGATATTAACTGTTGTTTTTGTGATATTAATTTACATAGGTATAATGTTCACATTTTTGTAAAATATCTCAACAACCAAGTAACATAGGCAAAACTCCTTAGCCTCATATGAAAGCTCTCAGATAGGTGAATAAACTGCTGCTGATAGTATGTACGTAACTTTAGTGGTTGCTGAGATATTGTAAGTTATTTACAAAATATTACAAATGTAATAGTTACTGTATTTACTGTGGCTTATAAAATTTGGTGTAAGACCTAGAACCTAAAGAAAACTGTCACTATAAAAATAGTTTGTGCTGAAGAGCATGCCATTTATACTTCTTTCATAATCTCTCTGATTCCACAGATATGAACATTTGTTTCAAATATGAGGACATAATCTGATTCTGTCAAAAGGCTTAGTTACAGTGCAAACTTCCTCAGCTCCATTGGAGTGAATGAGTTAATTCAGGGAGATGCTTATGAAAAAGCATAGATGCAATATATATATATATATATATATATATATATATATATATATATATATATATATATATATACAGTAAAATGTTTGAAATGTGACTTATACAATGTCTTGACTTCTAGACTTCTAACGCAGACTCTTAATACAGGCAAAAATATTCCTAGGAAGAAGACAAGAAAAAGTCCACATTGTCAGATCTATTTTGTAATGATATACAAGAAAATAAAAGATATTTAAATCAGTTTGTATTGCATGAAAAGTGGTAATCAAATTAGGGTTCACAAAACTTTTTTATATCTGCTATTACGATCATGAGAAAAGAATGACAAAGGAAATTGAGAAACACTGTATTGCATAACAGAGGTAATAAATAAATTGTGTAAAATAAAAAGATGGGATTTTGTGTTGAGACTGACATTTAAAAAACTACCAGTAAATGTTGAGGTAACATGCAAAGGTTAAGAGATGCAATATTATTCACTTTAAATTACATAGTTTGGAAGAAACCGTAAAACATGGTTTTGTAAACGACAAAATAATACTACATTTTGGGGAATATTTATATGAAAGAAGTACTGATTTATTTTAATAATATAATGCAAATAATTCCATAAGTCTTGAGATTCAGAAAGGCATACTGTAACGTAGAAGACTTATCTCAGAAGATTTCCACTTCATGGTAATCCTGTTTCTTAACCCTTTCTACTGCAAAAATTTTCCCTTGTTGAGATTTTAAAATGAAGAATGGTCTTGCTGGGCAAGCTGCAAGCAGTATATGAGAGTGCTTAATACTAATTAGCCACATGCTATCACATGAAAATGTTTGTGGCTCTCAATTTGCTTTGCTTAAGTATTTTTTTTTTCTTTAGAGGAAAAAGTAGATGTCCTTAAAGACTCCTATTGGAATACTTGCAGTCCACGCAGGTACAACAAAGCCATGAGTGTAAATGTGTGTTTGTGTGTGTGTGTGTGTGTGTGTGTGTGTGTGTGTGTCTGTCTGTCTGTAGAGGCATAAAAAATGATGAATGAGTATGTGTGGGGATTGGGATGGATATCCCTATTCAGGTGAAGGGTGGATGCGAGATGTTGACAACAGGACAGAACCATTTGCAATTGAGTTTGTCGTATGCCTAGCTTATAGAGTATGGGGTTATGCCAGTTTAAAATAATACGTGCATGTAGTATAGTACAGATCTGGAGACATGCTGTGAAGGTAAGAAGTTATACATTAGATCAAGAGGGTCTATAAAAGCTATACAGTTTGCCTAAAATTGAACATGGTAGGATATATTATGAGCAAGTGAAGTAGTAGAGGTGTAAATATCTGGATAATGTGCATTGTTGAGTTGAAAAAGAAAAGTAGTTGTGTGAGTCGAATGATTGGTGGAAATAGGCTGTGGTGTTAGCTTATTGTTTTAGCGGACGTAGCTTGTGTGAGAATCAGCATTTGGAAAGTGAGACTGTGAAACAGCTTGTTTGAGTGTGGACTGTTTGAAAATTTTTTTTTTAAAGTGAGACTGTGAAACAGCTTGTTTGAGTGTGGACTGTTTGAATTTTTTTTTTTTTTTTTGTGAAAGAAGAGATGCATTTAGGGTAATGGATAATGCCTGGAATAAAACAGGTTTCAAATATATCTGTAGGTGTGTCTACATGGTAACATTTTATGTAATGAATATCTTTGGTGAGGAATGTATGGGTGTGGCTGTGACTTGAATTAAAACTGTTCAGCTGGAGGGGTTATGTCAGGACAGGGTGGGGTTTACAAGGATATTATATTAAACTTGTATTTGATAAATAAATGTTGGACAAAAAGCTATAGGGTTATTTGGATGAGTAGTGTTGACCAGAAGGTGATGTGATGAGTGTCGTTTTGTTATCGGTTAAAGCGATGTGGGTGAAGCTTAATAAATTTAAATGTAGTATAAGTATGGGGTGGGTGGACACTGGGAGTAGGGTAGGGGACAAATGTGAGGTTGAGTTTAGCAAGGGTTTATGGAACATGTCCCACACAAACAGAGCACAGCAGCTTGTCACAACAAAGAATCTATAGTGTGTTACCTAGATGAGAGAGATAAGCTATACTTTGTTAATGGTAAAAGAAAGAGAGAAAGAAGAATATTGATTAAGTTGTTATATTTTGAATAGCATTAATAAAAAGGAATAAAAAGTGTTACTTTAAAAGAGAAGAAGTTTGGCTCCATAGAAGAGATAAGATAGAATTTAACTGTAGAAGTTAAACCAGTGTTCTGATAGGATAAAACATGACACCATGAAGACAGTGTACTACAAGAGTGTGACAGGTATTGTAAAGTTTATAACTAACAAGTGCTTTGTCTTGGGAAAAGCGAGAAAGCCAGACAATATGTAGGCTTGGGGGTTGGCAGAGAGATAATGATAGAAAATTTAGGTGTGCACTATTTTACTTGACATCCTCCAGTTAAATACTTTACATTCTAGTGAAAAATAAAGGCCTTACAAATTCTTCTTTGGTTTCTGGTATGAATGATATTTATTTTAATAGGAAAATGGCATCCTTTTTCCTAAATATAAAAGTGTTAAATAAAAATGGTACAGCCCTCACTCCCCTCCAGGATGGTATTAGATATAAAACATCAGAATAGCCAGATAAAAAGTTAATTATTTTATCGACCATAAAAAACTATAAAAATCAAAGTTAAGCTCTTTCATTCCTGATAACTTGCAACTTCATCAAAACTAATTAATTATAGCAATTATCCTTTTTATGTATTCAGTTTGCTGTCCTTAATTACTTCTTAAAGATACTCTCACTACAATTCATCCTTGTTATTATGAAACAATTTATTGTTGTCTTAGATACCTTTTTAATAAATACATAGTTCATAAAATAACATAAAATGTATGTAATAAATATATTAATTTAATTAAAAACCTTTAAAGCTTAGCTGCCTGTAATTTTAAAAAGGTAGTAGGGATACATTGTCATTCAGCCTGGGGGGAGGGGTGTAGTGGCATCTAATGTAACTTCCCAAACTAGTTCTCTGTATTCTAGTCTGTTTTCCCATGCACCACCCCTAGGTTTGTAGGCTATTTCTAAAATGCCAGAGGTAACTCTCTAAAAATTCTTACAAACAATGCTGTGTTTGTATAGGGCATTATTTTTATTATCTCTAAGTATATCATAGTTTTGTTCATAAATTATTTTCCTAAATGTTCTTTCTGTCTTTCCCACATAAGACAGGACAGGAGGAACATTTAACTATGTATATTAGCCCTTTATTTCCACAGTTGTGTTTTTACAGGGTTATATAGCTACCTTGTGTATTTGCTAACTTAACCTAATGTGCTACCCATATGCACCTACATACTTCCACATTTTTTGTCCTTGCAATATTATTATTATCATTAACCTTTATTTTATTGTTTTCTATAAAGTTTTTCAAGTTAAAACTTGTTTTATAAACAAAATTAGGTTTCAGTTCCACTATCCCTTCATTCATTATCTCTAAAATACTTCTACCAGCTTTCTTAAACAACGTTTTTAATTTTGTTACTACCTGCATTATACGGTATCACCAAGGATTTATTGAAAGCTTTTACATCAGCATTTGATTCCCATGTCAATCCTTGTGCTTTATTAAATGGTATATCTTCAGCATGAGCTCCTAGAAGGGGCTTAAATTTACTATTCCTAAATTGGATAATTTGGTCCCTAATCTCACTGACCATTCCTTCCCGACTCCCCCTTTCTATAAACATATGAAAGCTTATTAACCTCTATTCTGAACATCACATCTTCGAATATCATGCATGACAGCTGTATACATCTTTTTTAGTGCTCAAGGGGTGTCCACTGTTAAAATGCAAATATGAAATACTATATGTGGGCTTCCTGTAGATGTTTGACCTAAACCCATCTTTGCCCCTAGATATACAAACATTCAAATAATTTATATATTTTCTATTATGGGAGTAAGTAAACTTATAAACTTCTCTGGTATCATTAAGATAAGAAACAAAAAAATATCAAATAATATCATCCAGGCCACACCACAAGACAAAAATGTCACCCAACTATCTAAAGTAAACCCTACAGTATTGGAAATAGGAAGAAGAAAACAGAACATGCAAACAATGGGACACACATTGCCTCCATTACTACCACTTTGTTGGTTGGTAAACTTCTCCTTTAAAGTATATAAAATTATTTTTTAATACTATATGCAGACAATCCATAAAAAATGTAATGGCTTTAGCTGTTAAAAACTCCCAACTCAATAGGGCTTCTTGAAAAAAAGGATATTCCTTGTTCCTGGGCAATACAGGAAAACAAATCTACCACATCTGTAAAAACAAAATGTATGTAATCTTCCTATAGGTCCCTGTTTAATCTTTTTAAAAATCTGATGAGTCTTTAATTATATGAGAGGCTTTTTGGTAGATAGGTTTCAATAATCTATCCACACAAACTGCAAATAGATAGGTCTTGAAATTCCTAAATGCTACTATAGTACTAAGGGGGGGGGGGGGTTAATATCTTTATGTACTTAAAGAATTCCAAAAATATTTGGAATTAAACGTCTTAATTTTTTGAGAAAATCATATCTATGGTGTTTTCCAAGAGATAATCCTCTAAAAATACATTTATTTTACTAAAGGCTATATAAAACTAATTCCTGGAAGATATGTAAGTATTGTCACCCTGCATTAGATCAAACATCATACTGACATAATCAATATTATCAAAAATAACTATACCTCATCCTTTATCAACTCTAATAATTCTAAAGGATTTATTGTCCTTCATTAAGTTTAAAAGTTCTGTGTTTTTCTTATTAAGATTAAACTCATTGAAAAAGCTTTTCTTTTTTTGTAATATAGAAATATCCTGAATACAAACATGTTCAGATGCTTGTATAATAGGGTGTAAATGTGGAATAAAAATACTTCTTTTTTATGGTAATGTTTGTATTATTATTATTATTTGCATGAGAATTCATATCTTCAAATAATACAGATACATTTTATTTCATAGTAAACAATTTGAATTCAGCAATACAATCCACCACATCAAAACTTTTCATTTTGACAAAAGAAAACCCTTTTTTAAAAAGGGAAAACAATTCAGAGTTAATAGTAAGATGACTATAATTAAAAATGTTAAAACCTCTAAAAGTGGTTATCACACTATCATCACTCATTGAAATCAGATTGTTGTCACTCAATAAATCATGTGTGGGGGCTTCATAATATTTATTTTCTTCCTCTTTCCTTTCCCCTTCATAAATTTGATTCTTTCCTTCTCTGTGTCTCTGAATTTTTGCCCTTGCTTACCTGATTAGGATTGTGGTAAATGTTCCCCCTTTCCTTTTGAGCCAACCTCTCTGATCTTCACGGGGAGATATTCCAAAGGATCTATGACCATGTTATCAGGATTATGAGCCACTCTTTTATTAACTTTATTAATGTCAATATATCCACTATCATTACGAAACACACCATGTTCCCTTTGTATACTGTTACCTATTACATTTCCAAAATTGTTTTCTATCACTCCCCCAACAAAAATCTTTCACTTTAGAAGTGTGGTGTAAAGCGTAAGCCACTTAAGTTTTATATTACATAAAATCTTTTTCAGTCTTTTTACTTTTAGGCTTTATATTTATATCACACTGTTTATCTGTGTATTTAAAAATCCCCTCATATTTAATTTGATGCACTGTATATAAGAAATCATTAGCTAATGTGTTGCTAAGTTCATTAACTTCATTGGTTAGTTCATTAATGAACTTTTCATTATATTTTATCAAGGCTCGTAATAGTTTGAACACATGAAAATCAAACATTTAACAAAATTATTGGTAAAAATCAAATCTAAACCATTAGGAAACTTAAAACAGTGCATAATGCGCCGCAGGTTTCCCTACATTCTATCAAGATTTCCAAGAATGACTCATTCTTTATCAGTTTTTCATAATCAAGAAGTGTAACTCTTGAAAAACATACACACAGAAAAAATATATTTCTTACAATGGAGCAGGGGTCCTGTACCTCCTTATGGGAGCTAGACCTCATAGGTTCATACGTGTGTACTAGGCTAATGACCCTGGAGCCTTTACAAGCCTAGCCCATAGGATTACCCTGGCATCTACTCACACATATAGAAGCAAAACTATATGTACCAACTATATAGTCACATTGGAGTGGGGAAAAGTAAAAAACCCATTTTAGTGCACTACCAACTCAGACAGTATCTAGACAGGAGGATGAGGTGAATATCTCTGAGTTTCAGCTGCCCTAAGTACAAGACACTGAAAAATACAACATTACTTGTTGTTTTCTATAGGAAATGACTGACAACTTCAACTGTAGTGATTCCCTTCTTTTGTGAGATTTCACTCTTGAGTTGGTGCGACTATGGAGTTGGTATATACAAGACTGAGGTAGTGGAGGGCTTTCCCCCACAACAGGTGAGTGCCATGGGCTTGCTCCCATGCAGAAACACTAATGCTTTACTTTTCTGCTCATTTTTGCTCATTTTTCTTCACCCTCGTGATCAATCCATGCAAACCATGGGTAAATTATGAGTTATTGCTTAATAAACGGTCAGAATGTGCTAACAATTATGTCATCAGAATTCTCGGTCACATGACATGAAATCAGTAAGCAACTGAGTAGCTACTTAGCCTAGTGTAAATGCAAACACAAGTTATTATACTTAATATAGTTCCACTGAAGTAACTAAAGTAAACAATATTTTTTTTAGAATCAGAAATCCCACTTTACATGATGAGAGTTTAATTACAGAAAAAGAAATGTAACAAAAACTTTGCACATGATTTTTAAACTTCTCCTAAAGAGGTAACTGCTCCTCACCCTCACTGACAGAGAGCAAACCAGACCCCTTCCAGGAAATATCCATTTTTCTAGACATATTCACACACATATGCACACATATACAGCGACATACACACAGACACACACACACACACACACACACACACACACACACACACACACACACACACACTTACACAGTTTTATAAAAAATGTGAGGTTATGTACCTAATGTATAGAATGTGTTATGAATCATAGTGAAACTTATTATTTATTTATTTATTTGACATTTGTTGACTGGGAATGTCTAACCGAGCTTGCACCGATTTTCATCAGAGGCCCAGGGAGAAAAGCTCCAAAAAGTATTACATACACCATAAAAATGTTTAAAAACAGTACAGTATACATGTGGTAATATAAACATGCATTATAATGTGTGCGTTCCCACTTGTAGTATGAGAGTTTAAAAGGTGTTATTTACAAAAAAGGCAATAAAACAATATGTTGAAGTCATTCATATATCTCGAGTATGTAAGGGGAAGTAATGACAGTTAACTCAGAGTAGTACAGAAAGTATTGTATATCAAATCTTAGTTCATACAGGCAACAGCATGTACATCAGTAATCAGAAGCAGAGGGGAAGTTGACAGAGACAGCAGGTGATAGAAAAAAAGTGTTAAGAGAAAAGAAAAAAGTAGTTTACTAGATCAGATTTTAAATGGATTGAATTATTGTCTTAGGATGCTGACACTCTTTCATTAACTTAGGTAATAATATTTTCAAGGGAGTTTCTACTGGTATTTGAAACCATTCCTATGTAATTAGCTACTACATAACCTGCAATGAAAACTTTTCATATAATGCATAGACACATACTGAAAGACATCTGCATGCATGCATTCATAAAACAAACACAGGTACATGATCATACAGAGCCACACAGAGTGCACACACACACACACACACACACACACACACACACACACACACACACACACACACACACACACACACACACATTCAGTTTTCCTTAAGTGAGTTAAAAATAGTAATGCAAATGGAAATGACAGCTTGTACATACCTCCATGAAAGTCCTCTGTACTGTGTAAGTACATCTAGAATATTATTTGGGCTAGATCCTGCCCCATTTCCAGCCTAGAAGAAGAAGTCAAAAATGTATGAGAGAGAGATTACATTTAAATATCTAAGAAGGGAACTGGAAACAGTTATTTTACTAATTATTCATCCTGAAATCCTCACTTTGCCCTGAAACGTCCGCTGTCCACTGTTACCAATAGCATCCGTCTCCATTCAATTACATTCAGAGGATATAATCAGAAAAGCATCAGCAATAGCCCACATCATGCCAGGGAGGGGATATGTTGCCTTAAATTTCTTTACCCTAGTCCTTCAAAGGTTTCTTGAAGTGATCAGTGAGAAGAAGTGCAACAGACTTAATGGTGTGGTGGACTTCCTTTCTGCACAAGCACACCTTCTCACCTGCAACCTTACCCTCATAAAAAGGGAGCAAACTTGTTCTACATCTCCAGGCTACTGAATAGCACTACTAGGGCAGTGCACTGCTGACGCCCGATCTCTGTTTGTATCACACAGGAGAGGTCACTGAGGCACATTCTTTCACTTCTCTCCATCTCCAGCCTGACTTTAGTACCCATGATGCTACTTGAACTTGAGTTACCACAGTGGTGGACATCCTACCCTATCAAAATGGGGTCATGTAAAATTAGCAGCTGTCAACAAATGGGACATTTTTTCATAACATCAGAACACCTACTTATAAGCATTCTAACATAACTAATTTCAACTGGCACTTTTTTAGTGCCTTTGCCAGGTTCAACAGGGTGCTGCAAAAAACATCCGTATGGGTAGAAAAGGTACAGCTGAACATTGCATTCCTGATCTTTCTTCAATGAGGGTGAAAGTCTGATGTCCTTATTTATAAGGTCCATGATGATGCGTTTCATAGCCCTACATATCAGGCTGATGAGTCTGATATATAGGGGTATGGAGCACATCATCATGGACCTTATAAATAAGGACATAGGGAATCTCCAAACTCTGGACCCCATGCAGTATGGGTTTGTGAAAGGTAGATCATGCCTGCTCAACCTGATATACTTCTTCGAATCTGTCACCAGAGCTGTGGGTGAGGGAAAGGTAGTTCACACAGCCTACCTAGATCTTGCCAAGGCCTTCAACACCATCCTTCACTCAGGAATCATAGATAGACTCACTAAACTAGGTATAAACCCCTATGTAATAAGATGGGTTGCCAACTGGCTCACTGATAGAACCCACACTGTGAAAGTAGCAGACTCTAAATCTGACTACTGACCAGTTACAAGTGGTGTCCCACAGGGATCGGTTCTAGGTCCTCTCCTGTTTGGTATCTACTTCTCTGAAGTTCAAGCCAGCACAAAGGGACTTTGGCTGACCAAGTTCACAGATGATTGCAAACTGGGAGCCATTATTGATTCTCCAACTGATGCAGACATTCTACAGAAAGGTTTCACTGACACCAATGACTGGTGCCAGAACCATGTGCTTAAGCTCAATGCCAAGAAGTGCATTGTCATTCCCTTTGGGAAAAATTTGGTGCCCATGAACTACCACATAGGCGGTAGTCCACTAAACACCGAAGATGTGATAAGAGACCTGGGGACACAGGTGACAGCAACCTCTCCTTTGATAACCACATTGCCACTGTAGTCAGAAAGTCCTTCTATGTGGCACATCTCATTGTAAAAGGTTTCTCATCTAGGAAGAAAGAGGTCATAATCCCTCTCTACTCATCCCATATTAGACCTATTATAGAATACCATGCCCCATTTGGTATGTCCCTCACTAGACACTTACAACACATAGAAAGGCCACAAAAATACCTCAATAAGAGGGTCTTAGGCCTTAGACATGTGCCCTATATGGACAGACTCAAAAAACTCCAGCTATACTCTTTCTCATATCACCTACTTAGAGGCGATCTCTGCTTGACCTACAAAGCCATGTCTAACCCAGAGCTGCTAGATATGCTACACCTAAAGAAATCCCAATCCCTCTGTGCCACACGCTCCAGGGACCTTAACCTCATTACCACAATAAACAGAACATTCTGGAGGGGCAGGTTCCTAACCAAGAGACTTCCCATAATCTGGAACAAACTTCCCATTCACGTCAAGCAGAGCACTTCACTGGCCCTCTTTATGAGAAATTTTGACGGGTGGGCAATAGGAAGTTCACTCTGGGGATCACTTCAGTGGTCTTGCTTGACAGCGGCACTGGGAACTAACTTTGGGCAGCATGATGCCAGAGCTAGGCTTACATAGGCTCCAGGGCCATTAGCCTAGTACACACCTATGAACCTATGAAAGATGACCACTCCTTGTCTGCCCTCACAAGAGACATCTGGTATTGAGAAGAAATGATCTATCAATGCTTGAAGCAATGACCTAGGTTAATACATTGACAAATTAGCTTGTACAATACAAATACTTTCAGCCCTATAAAACACAACAGTAGCTTCCATGCAGTGTGTAATTATCTATGGAACTGATGTGAATGTATTACTTATATGAAAATATAGATACGTGGATTGATGATGCTACATAATCACTGGTTATTGAAGTTGATGCTATATAAAGAAATCTTCTTCCAATACCCATATTTGGAGTTCACATGCAGTTTTGTAGGGCAAGATCTGACATGTGTCTCTTCTCTATTCATGTGAAGCAGAGATGTTCTCTAAGCGTATTCAAATGCAATTTACACCAGTCAATGTGAAATCAAAAGTTAATCTCTAGCTTGTCAACTGTGTCCCTTATGGAGGGGGTAGCTTGCCGTTCTAGTGAACGGGCATTAATAAATGGGAAAATTGGGGCATGAATGGCTAGGCTTTTAAAGGATCTGGGGCTCTTAGTCTAGTAACCTCGTATGATATCAGACCAACATGTAGTGGTTGCAGAGAATGATGAGACATTACACAAATAACATGACTTAAATACTAAAAAAATATATAGAATGATTATCCAATTAAACAATTGAAAATTGTTTTAAAACCTAATAAAATACAAAATAAAATCAATTCACACACATAAATAAAAAAAAAAAAAAAAAAACTATTTTCTTCTTTTTTTTATATGTATTATTAATGCTTTTAAATAATATTTAACATTTATTATAACATTTCAAAAACCAGGATGAATCAGATTTTAAATCTGATCTGCCAAATCAGTTTCTTGTTGTTTAAAATGATCAAAAAAATCCCCATCTCATATCTTTCTTACAAAAAACTTCAAAAAAGAACAAAAAAAAAAAAAAAAAATTTAAACAAAAAAAGAATGCTTAAACAAAGCATTAGTGTCATCTCTTTTCTTGATACTGTAAAGATGTTCTCTGATCGTGTTTTTAGGTGCCTGGTAGTCATGCCGACATAAAACGGACATGATGTAAACAAGGGCGATATAAATGACCCTTGAACACACAATCTATAAAACCAGGCACCGCAATGGTCCTGTCAATCATACCTTTCCTGTCACTAAACCCCTTGGGTGACCATTATTTGTTTTTTCTAAAATTCTTTTTAAATTATGGTTATTCCTATGGGTGAAAAATGGTCTATCCCCCAAAATTTCAAACATGTCACAATTCCCCTTAATGACCCTTTCTCTCCTCATCATATTCTAATACGTTGAGAGTCAGAATTCCGTTGAGAGTCAGAATTCATATCTAAACAACACACTTGTTTAATTGGATAATCATTCTATATATTTTTTTAGTATTTAAGTCATGTGATTTGTGTAATGTCTCATCATTCTGAAGAAGTCTGTGACGAAAGCGGAGAATAAATTTGGAATACGCTATTTGTTTTTTTTTGTTTTCCTTTTCATATATTATTTACAACATGTAGTGGTTGTTAACTTCAAGTTCTTTAATCATGCATTCAGCTATTCTTTGCCAACAGAAAAGAAAAGCATATGAGATAAATAGGTTGGACACATGGAAACTTTTGAAATCCCTGATAAAGACAAATGAAATAAAATAGTTAACCATTTAAAGCTTGGCTAACTCTACAAACACTTAAAAATTGGTTGTAATACTTGATGTAATCAACTGAAGTCTAAAACAACAAGAAAAACCTTGACACAGCAACTAGACTATATATTAAAAGTCATGAATGCAAAATACAGGAAGCAGATCTGACTAATTATTGACTATTTTATACCTGATCTTAAAACTGTAATCCTAACAAGAAAACAGCAGTGAGCTACAGGACATGTGTGATCATTACCATTTAATGTATGGCGTAATGTTTCATAGGGCAGTAGTAAAAATTAAAGATCATGAGCTGTTATCATAGTCCTGAAAAGAAAATGTAGAAAGTGGAAGAAAAGTGAGAATAAATTAAGCACGATTATGCAAATTTTATTAAAATCAAAAAATTGCTTTGAGTGTTAATAGTTATTTAATCTGCCATAATATCAAACTTGTTGTCTGATGATCTTCTGCCCCTATTTTGTATATTTCTTGCTGGTGCTGCGGTAGCGTTGTCACCTCACAATAAGAAGCTGTCCGGTTCGACTCTCAGCTAGAGCGTCTTCTACGTGGAGACATGCTTGAATAGGGATTCCTTTGTTGAAGGTTGTGCATCAGGGCTGGCAACTCGGTAAGTAAAAATCAGCTGCCAATCATTAGCGGACAGGAGTTCCGCTGTGGCGACCCCAAACTGGGAAAAGCCGAAAGATACAACAACTATTTATGTACTATTTTTTGAAGCTGTTCATTCAACAAATTTCTTTACTCTTTTTTGGGATCTCCATTTCAAAGATTGAGAATAGCTGCTGTGAAATATGTAAATCTCTTTTGTACTGTTATTAATACCTGTTTTAAGCATGACATAAGCCCATTTTCATGACATAAGCCCATTTAATATTTTGTCCACATGTTCGATGATCATTGCACAGAAATTAAAAGAATGCAAGGGTAATCAATGACTTGGAAACAAGAAATTACTGCTCAGGGATCTCTGTCTACTGAGAAGGCAAACAGCTCCACAAGTCTTTCTGAACAGAACGTTCTGTTTTGTTAAGAATTGCTGGAATTTTTCTATTTGAATTATATGTTTGATTTTAAACCTGTAAAAGAAAGAGTTATATTCTGTGATGTGAATATTAATGCAGTGCATAGAGGAAGGTTTGTTTAGAGTATCATTTAGGAATATTCATAATCCATGCTGGTCAAGTAAATCATACCTTGGAAAAAGTTATATTTGGTATCCACTAGTGTCCCTGAACCTTTAATATGTCAGACTTCAGAATGTTTTTCCCTGTCTTTTGTAGTCCAGTTAGGTTTCCTTCTAGGTCCATGTAAATCTTTTGTTAAGCATACAGCTATTGCTATTGAGTGTCTTTGTTCTTCACTTCTTATGCAAGCTTCAGCTGATGGTTCAACCTCTTATTTTGTTTTGTATACTTCATAGCCCAAGGATTTTTTTTGAGTATATCGTACAACAGCATGTAGATGACATCTTTGGGTTTATATGTATAGAGATATGTTCCATTATCAAATGATTTTCACGTTAACGTAAAGAGAAATACAGATTTATTGCTACTCAGGGGATAGTTGTACATATGGGATGAGACTTGGAAGAGAAATCTGTTTAAGGAATATGTATGACAATTTAAGGTGCTAGCTGTACATGGCTAAGAGTGACACATGATAAAGAGGGGGACTTGGAGTGGAAATTTTAGTTGAGGCTAACTTAAGATAGGAATGTAAGATACCCACACCTCCAGGTTGGTGGCACAGCACGAAGCATCAGAGACTATCCATGTGCAACTAACAGTGGGCAAAACTGCCTTCCAGTTTATAGCCTGCTACAGACCACCCTCCCAAACCCAGGAACCCCACTCAGCCTTCCTGAGAACACTGGAAAATATGAAGGTCTCTCCAAACACCATTATATTGGGTGACTTCAACTACCAAAACATAGACTGGGAGCATTACTCTAGCTGCAACACCCTAGCTCAAAGGTTCCTAGAATTTATAAACTCAAATGCTATGGAACAACTTGTTACCACTCCCACAAGAGGGGAAAACATACTGGACCTGATCATCACCAACATGGGACTCTATGCTCCAGACCAGAAGTGTATCCCTCACTGGTAAGATCAGACCATAAACTAATCTCACTGGATATTCACATCCTGACCCCACCCCCTGCCAAGAAAACCACAGTGAAAAACTTCTCTAAAGCAAATTTCACACTCCTCAAAACTGAGGTGGAATCCTTCAAAGCCACCGGGCCTGTGGAAAATATGGCCCAGACCGCAGAATCCTTTATAAACACATTCTATGAACACCTTCAGGAATGCATGGATCATGCAATCCCAAATAAAACCAAGAACCAATCCTCCAAAGGCAGACATCCTGTCTGGTGGACCCCAGCCATAAACAAACTATACAATAGAAGGAGGAAGCTACTACATGATACAGCAAAATCCCAAAAAGAGAAGGCATCTCTGATCAGTGTTAGCAAAAAACTATGGGCACTCATAAAATCGTCTAAGGCCAGCTTTGAGAGAAAAATTGCACAGGACACTAAGGATAATCACAAGGCTTTCTTTAGTTATGTTAGGAACCTGGGTGGGAATTCCCAGATATGCTCAGAATTAGTCCAAAATGACAAAAAATACACCAAACCCACAGACATTGCCAACATCCTAGCTGACAGGTTCAGCGCAAACTCCTCCCTCCCCACCAAAAGGGCAAATATCTATCCCAGCAGAGTGCTGCCCCACTGACATCTCAGATGCTCAGGTAAGAGCCGCCCTCTCCAAAGCAAAAAACACAGCATCAATGGGACCAGATGGTGTCCCAGGCTGTGTCCTACATGAACTGCAAGAAGAGCTAAACCCAAACAGAAAACTACTGTTTAATCTCAGCCTTGCCACAGGATATGTACCCAAAGAGTGGCATACAGCAACAGTGATCCCTCTCCACAAAGGTGGTGCCTCAATGAATCCTGGAAACTATCATCCTATAAGCCTGACTAGCTTGGTCTGCAAAGCTATGGAAAGGATCATCATGGCCTCATAAAAAAAGATATTGGGGACCTACAGACACTGGATCCTACCCAGTTCAACTTTATTAAGGGAAGATCCTGCATCTTAAACCTGGTCGATTTCTTTGAAACAGTCACCAAGGCCATTGACGAGGGGAAGGTGGTCCGCACAGCCTACCTGGACCTCGCAAAAGCCTTCGATACAATACCCCACTCGGGCATTACAGATAAGCTCACCAGCTTAAATATAAACCCCTATGTCACTAGATGGGTTACAAACTGGCTCAAGGACAGAACCCACATGGTTAGAATTGCTGGAGCCATGTCAGACTCCAAGCCAGTTACAAGTGGTGTCCCACAAGGCTCAGTCCTGGGACCTCTCCTGTTCGGTATATATTTCTCAGAGGTACAGGCAAACACGGAAGGACTGTGGCTGATCAAGTTCGCAGATGACTGCAAACTGGGTGCTATAATCGACTCTCTAGCCGACACACGCATCCTCCAAAAGGGCCTCATAGAAACAGATAACTGGTGCCAGAGCCATGGCCTCAAGCTAAATGCCAAAAAGTGTATAGTCATCCCCTTTGGCAAAAACAAAGTGCCCACAAATTACCACATAGGTGGTAATCCATTAAGTACGGAAGAAGTAATTAGGGACCTGGGGACCCAAGTTGATAGCAATCTCTCATTTGACAACCACGTGGCCAAAGTGGTTAGAAAAACATTTTATATAGCCCACCTAATCATGAAGGGATTCACATCTAGATCAGGGGAGGTCATCGTGCCTCTTTACTCATCCCTCATCAGGCCCATAATTGAGTACAATGCCCCTTTTGGGATGTACCTTACCAGACACCTGCAGCAACTAGAAAGACCCCAAAAGTACCTCACCAAGAGGATCAAATGGCTCAAACAGATGCCATTTGCTGCCCGGTTAAAGAAACTCCAGCTCTACTCAGTGGCATACCGCCTGCTCAGAGGCGATCTGTGCCTGATGTATAAAGCCATGTCCAACCAGGAATTAATGGACATGCTGCACCTCAGAAAATCCAAATCCCATTGAGCTACACGCTCGAGAGACTTGAACCTCAGCACTGAAATAAATAGGACATGCTGGAGGGACAGATTCATAACCCAGAGGCTCCCTTCACTCTGGAATAAAATCCCAGTCCAGGTTAGGCAGAGTCCCTCATTGACTCTCTTCAAGAGGAATCTTGATGAGTGGATGGGGATCGTAGGTTTACCCCAGGTATCACTTCTGTGTCACTGTTAGACAGAGGCACAGTATACTAACCTCGAAAAAGGGCATAGCAAAATTAATTTTAAAATGGGTGGCGAAAGCCAAATACACTCTGGCTAGGTTTATAAATGCCCTAGGGCAGATAGCCTAGTATGAACCTATGAACCTATGAGTAGGAGTGAGTTGTGGGAGTTTGATGGTTTGTTACTGTGTGTGGGATTAGTGTTGGTTGTGGATAAATCTTACTATTGGTCAAATGTTGATTGGTCAGATGTCTTGGAGTGAGTATGAACAAATTATCACAAGAGTTTGAAAATGAGTGGGATGTGACTATTATTGGTGGAAATGTAATTTTGTCATAGATTCTGATTGTTGAGGGGGTTAATTTTGTGATAGATTATGTTTTAGATCAGTTATTTGGAGGCACTTGATTTCACATAAGAAGCAGAAAGTTTTATGAATGGTGGTGCATGTTATGGAATGGATAGATATTCAGTGATTAAAATGTGGAGTAAGACTGCAGGCTATATTCTCAAAAATGACATAAGGCAAGCAGATAGGTTAAATTGAATTTTAATAAATTAATCTATGATCTAACTGGGAAACAGAAGGGGGTTTGGGTAACAGAAATATTAATTTCAGACCATGTGATGCTGATCGTGATTTAGAAGTGGTGTGTTAAGTTTATAATGGAAGTGGAACCTGCATATGGTGAGGGATTAAGGAGGATAGATGGCTAAAGCATATGGTCCAGCAATGCAATAGGTCAGACGGAAATGGAATGTGAAAAAAAAAGAAACAAGGTGTGTCAAAGTTATGGATCAATGAGGGGGCAGTAGAAAAAAATGAATAAGGGGAGGGGAAAAAGAGTTACAGAAGCTACAAGAAATACATGAAGATAAAGAGATGACAGAGGAATGTTCAAGAATAAGAAATATTCAGGAAGAGTTTAAGGGACTGGAAGAGCCATGGCTGGGGGCAGAGAAGGATGGACAGGAGATAGGTGGGGGTTATGGCATACCTCTCAACCTCTTTGAGTAAGAAATCTGGACAAAGCCATAAATAATGGGGGGACAAAGGCCCAAAATAGGGACAATTTTTAAATATTGCTCTTACAACCTTAGAAGGTTGATAGAACAACAGGTTTTACATTAGCATGACTTTTCTGAAGGCTGTGAAGTCTGAAACTCAAATGTCTTTCATTATTTTCTGACTTTAATCCTGGCTTATTTCCCAGTGATTTTCCAGAAAACAACAATTTTATGGGAAGCAAACCAAAAGTGTGAGGCAAAAATCTGAACATTCTGTGAAAATCTGGACAGCTGAGAGGTATGATTATGGATGAGAGGGATGCATGACCACTGGCTTGGAAGCTAAATACACAAGACAGAAAACTTGGATTAGAGCACTGAGATCAGAACAGAGAAGCATATTAATATTTTGTGAGCATAATGGAAAGGAATTCAAGCCTTTGTTAGCCAACTACACAGACCAGTATGTGTTTATGGGAGGGGTAGTACTGGATTAGTGGCAAGAACAGAAGTTGAAGGAGAAACAGCTACACGGCTAAATGAGGAGGAAATATAGGGTAAAGTAGTGGCAGCCTTACCTATATGATGGTTGGTAGAACAGGGGATCTTATGTGTTTGTTTTTTTTTGTTTGTTTTTTTTTATAAGACTGTTGGAATAGAGCTGAGGATATTTGATGAATGGCATTATAAATGAAGGAATTTTACCCTGGTCTATGCAAGACACAGGATATGTAATGTTGTTGAAGGGATAAAGAGATATCCTAAATCCATCAAACTACTGGCTTATTTCCCTGCAAAATGCCAATGCCAAGGCAGTGCAAGGATGCTAGGCTAGTGGATATGTTGCTTTCTTTAGTGGAAGGAAGCCAAGTAACTTTTGTTAAAAGCCAAATATTTTCAGATCACTAATTCCTCATTAATTCTATTGTGTGGGTTCAAAGGTATGGGTCAGGGTAAACAGGTAAAGTCATTGTTGATATCCAAAATACTTCCAATACCACAATTGTTCTAAAGCATACTGTGGTGCATATATTTTGTATAGTGAGAATGATGAAAGGATTTAAGACCCTATATTAGTTCCCTTAGATGACATTAATGATTAAAGCATGTTATTGCATGCTCTTGGTGAGTGTCCTGTTCAGGTTTTTATCAGAAGCGTATATAACTGCCTTGATCCTGGCTGATTGCATGAAGAGAAAAAGAAAAAAAAAATAGAGTGCATTTCCAAACACATATGAAACCTATAGTACAGCAAATATAGCCACATTTGCATTGTGACAGCCAGTATAACAAAATTCTCCTAACACAGCAAAAGCCATGTTGATTGTTTACATAATTCATAAAGGTTAAAACAAAGTATACAGTATGTGTACACCCTGAGGTAACTTTTCTGAATTCAAGTGCAGCCCTGCTACAGTGCTCTTGCTGTCTAGTCATTCAGAAAGCTTACTCAAGGTGTACACATAGTGTACACCTTGTGGTAACCATGAATCCTCACTAGGGTTGCCGCTTGTCACATTATCAGTGGTACATTCACGGGTTGAGCTTCCTCATCCCATTACCTGCTCTGTAAAGCAGTGGGACTTTAAAAGTCCCACTTTCCAGTCACACTGAATTGCCATGGAAAAGCCGCAAATACTTCAGGTTTTTTTCACAGCAATTCGGTTACATCACCAACCTGGACCTACAGGCAAAGCTGTTCCCCGTTAGGGCAGGGTGTTTTAAATCATGTAGCAAATGGCTGATAGCTACTCCAGTAGGCAGCCAGCTAGCCACTCCAGCAGAATCTGATGAAGTCCTTGTATTCTGGACGAAAGCACTTTATCTGTAGTTTATGACATTATTTTATTTTTTCTTAATAAAGTAATTTGCCTGACCTTTTTTTGACTGCTGCAGTGCTCAGTTGTTGTGATAAGTCATTCAGGTATCGCTACACTTTTTGATTGTATTCACCCATTCAGCCATAGAGAGAAATTAAGACACAGTAAGATTTTTTAACTCAACTGGGGAAAAAAATTTAAATAATTGCAAAATAGAATGCATACTATGGTGTTCATCCCTGTGAGATTTAGTCATGTCTAGAAAAGGGTTAAATCTGGCCAAGTATGGCAAAATCCAACAATAACATGCATTCTTTCATTCATTATTCCTATATTATTTTGTAAATGTTAATACATAATGTCTTCTTACATTGTTTCATTAATTCTATACACACACACACACACACACACACACACATACAAACACACGGTGTTGCTGCTATCATTAAAAAGGATGGAATGACAGCGTACACAGCATGTGACAAAACATAGTTTCATAGTTTCATAGTATAGTACTAGGCTATCTGCCCTGGGGCATTTGTAACGAAATGTACAAAAAAGAATAAATCTAGAAAACTGTGCCTCTGTCTCTAGTAGTGACACACAATGAGGTCCCTTATAATATAATATTATTTTACTACTGTGCCCCTGTCTAGCAGTGACACAGATGTGACCCCTGGGGTAAACTTACGATCTCCCATCCACTCATCAAGATTGAATCTATCCCTCCAGCATGTCCTATTCATACTTGTGCTGAGGTCCATCAGATCCTGATTGACATGGCCTTGTTCTATCAGGCAGAGATCACCTCTGAGCAGGCGGTATGCTACTGAATAGAGCTGAAGTTTCTTTAGTCTAGGCATTGTCAATCATGGGTCTGATGAGGGAGGAATATAGGGGTACAATGACATCCTTCAGGTAGGGGTGAGAACAATGAAAGAAAAGAGTTCAATTGTTAAAAATGTCAGTATGTCTGCATCAGTATGTTTTGTGCTTGCATTGTTTTATCTCGTCTGATCACATGACAACAGTTTTACACATCTTTTGATGAAGAAAGGTTAAGATGCATGCAGAGATGCATTGCAATGCTGGCTGTGCTTACTTGAACAACGGTTACTATGATTAAAGAATTACAAATTTTCAGTTATCATACCTCTCAGCTGTACAGATTTTCACAGAATTTTCAGATTTGTGCCTCATATTTTTGGTCCGCTTTTCATAAATTTGTGTTTTTTGGCAAATTAGTGGCAAATCATTAAAGATTAAAGTTAGAAAATAATGTCAGACATTTGAGTTTCATCCTTCATACCCTTCAGAAAATTCATGCTAATGCAAAAGCTGTTATTCTATCAACTTTCTAAGTTTAAAAGCAATATTTAAAGAGTCCCTATTTTTTGGGCCTTTTTCCTACTTTTGTTTATGGTTTGATCCAGAGTTCTTGCTCTAAGAGGTTGAGACATATGACAGTTACCATATGTCCTGGTTCTTCCCATGAAATGCCTGATATGGACAGCTGGACCACATAGGAAAATAAGGAATTACTGCACTTGTCTTAAGGTTTGAGCATAAGAAATTCTTTCAGCTTTCCACAAAATGATGCAGAATAATTTTATGTTTAATTTATTTTTATTTACATTTGTTTATCAGTAAGTTCTGACTAGACATAGGTCCTTCTTCAGTGGAGGCCCCAGGAGAAAAGCTCCACATAGCAATAAATGAGCAGCAGAGTACAAGAGTAATTGAATATACATACAATAGTAAAACAAATATATAGAGTAGACAAAACATTAGAAATGCATACAATATGAGACATAGCAATATCTAGCTTGAGGCTAGGAATCAATGTAGGCTGTATGTACAAATAGTCCTAAGCTCAAGCAGATGCTGTTCTAAACTAGTAAACCTCAGTCTTATTTACAAAGTTTGCAATAAATTCAAGCAGATACCATTTAGGAGGCATGAGGCAGGGGATATGAGAGGGGGAGAGGGAAGGGAGGAAAGAGGGAGATATTCTAGCTGGGATTGGTGCATGGACATAAGCAATGCACTTTTAAGTGAGATTTTAGTGCAGTCTTGAAGTGATTGCTAGAAGGCAGTGAGGTTATAGCGGGGGGAGATTGTTCCATAGTCTGGATACGGCACAGGAAAATAGTGCTTCTCCTGCTGAGTTGTTGGCTTTGGTGACTAGAAGCAGATTTTTGCTGCTGGAGCATAGTGATCTAGTGGAGCAGTAGGACTGGAGAAGGTTTGGAAGGGATGGGATTTTAAGAGGATAGTGTACTAATTTGTGGGTGAGTGAGAGTTGATTAAGGTGAAGAAGTTGAGAGAGTTCAAGCCAGTCAAGTTCTCTAAGAGAGATACAGTGGTGGCTGTGACAGGATGCACCAGTGGCAAATGTAGCTATTTTATTGTAGCAATACTTCTTGTAACTTGTAATTAATTGTTTTTAATTTTTTGTTTTTATTATGGAGCTTTTCTCCCCGGGCCTCTGCTGAAAAAGGACCTGTGTCCAGTCGGATTTTCCTGGTCAACAAATGTAAATAAATAATAAATAAATTGTTTAGGTCAGATTGTCTAAGGTTGGTAAGTATAGGAGATGCACAGAATAAAGTGGAGATTAGTTGGGAATTGGCAACAGAAATTCTGGCTGTCTTGGTGAGGTATCGTTTGTTTCTGTACAATGCCCATATTTTTTTGTGAACTTTTTTTATTGTAAGAGAAATGTGAGAGTGAAATCAGAGATTGCTATAAAACTCAGCACCAAGTAGTGTGGTATGTTCTGTTGGGGAGATAACAATATTGCATTTACTAGAATATTAAAGTGGGGGATAGTCTGGTTAGATTTAATGGGTTGGAAGATAAGAAGTTTAGGCTTGTTTGGATTGAGTAATAACTGTGCATTAGATAGCCAGCTTTCAACAAATGAAAAGGCTTCCTGTGTGATCTTTTGAAGTTCAGGTATAGTTGGGGCAGAGCAGATGAAGATGGAGTAATCTGCATAGTGTATAAAAGAAGCATGCTTGGTGGCTGTGAATAGGTCATTGGTGAAGAGGGAGAATAGTGAGGGACCAAGGATGGAGCCTTGGGGACCACCGAGCATGGAACTAAAAACACATTAAGCTGATAGGAAGTAATGCCAACAGCATGTCATAAAATAATGATACACTAAAAATGTATCTTTTGGGTTGCTTGGGAATAAGAACTAATGTTTTAGTAAGTCAGCCCATTATCCCACTTAAAGTTTATTTGAAGCCCAAATGAAAATACAGACTAAGCTAGTAGTCAGCAGTACGTCCTGACTCTTGATGTATTCCTTACTATCATCGTAGGTTCTATCAAAAGAGATACAATAGAGGTTGCACTTCAAGAGTCCGCTTTAAATAATTTATTCTTAGTAAGCCCACTGTGTTCCAGAAATGTATACAAATGATTTAGTTTCAGCTTGTTTCAAAAATGTTGCTGTATTCCTGCTGGCTTAAGTTCAAGAACTCAGGACATGTGTTTATCACTATAAATGTTGTTGACTGTGGAACTTCTGCTATTTCTACTTCTTACTTGTATTCCCTACACCATAAAAGGAAATAAGACATCCTTAAATTCCTTCTGCACGTAGAACATAACAGGTTTAGTTAAATAAATATTAAAGGCCCCAAGAGAATAACTTGGGAAACACACAGTATCTTAAACTTTTAATCAAAATCAGTACTGCATTCTTTCCTTTCATATTCTAGCCATCCATTCAGCCAGCCAGCCATTTTTGCAGCCAGCAAGCTAGCTAGCTAGCTAGCCACTCCAGCAGCCATATAGCCAGCCAGCTACCCTCTTAGCCACTCCAAAAAAGCCAGTCAGCTAGCCACTCCAGCAGCCAGTCAGTCAGCTAGCTACTCCAGCAGCCAGCCAGCTATCCACTCCAGCAGCCAGTAAGTCAGCTAGCCACTTCAGCAGCCAGCCAGCCTACCAGCCACTCCAGCAGCCAGCCATTCCAGCAGTAAGCCAGCCAGTTAGCCACATCAGCAGCCAGCCAGTCAACCAGCTAGCCACTCCAGCAACCAGCCAGCCAGCCACTACAGCAGCCAGTCAGCCAGCCACTCCAGCAGCCACTCCAGCAGCCAGCCATGCAGATAGCCACTCCAGTAACCAGCCAGCTAGCCACTTAACCACTCTACCCAGCCAGTCAGCTAGCCACTCCAGCAGTCAGCCAGCGAATCCAGCAGCAGCCAACTAGCCACCCACCCCAGCAGCCAACCAGCCTGCTAGCCATTAAACCACTCCAGCCGGCCAGCTAGCCACTCCTGCAGCCAGCCAGCTAGCCACTCCAGCACCCATCCCGCCAGTGAGCTAGCCACTCCAGCAGCCAGCCAGCCAGCTAGCTACTCCAGCAGCCATTCAGCCAGCCAGCAATCAGCAAAAACTGTCATTGTAGTGGTAAGTACAAATAAGGTTTAAAAAAATGGAAATATTGTGTTTTATTTCAGTTTTTAACTATTTAACTTTTAAAGGTAAATTGGTACACTGTACAGTATTTAAATCTGTGTAGTGGTTATTTTGAGATTTGCAAGTAGTAGTTTTTCAAGGTACAAAAAGTATATGTACACACAAACGAGTGTGTGTGTGTGTGTGCTATATAAATATATGTGTGTGTATATATATATATATATACATATACATATATATATATATATATATATATATATATACATATACATATATAGTATACAATTTAATCTAAAGTTGTGGTTGTTTTGGGATGATGTGGCAGCAGTAGTTTTTAAAGGTTAAAATGTATGTATAGAAGTTTATTTATTTATTCCTGGTGAGGGCAATCTTCATGGATAAATGTGGTGTACTTGATATAATTCTAATGTTATTGCGGCTGTTTTAGGGTACTTTGTGTTAACAGATGGAAATGTTTTGAGACAGATTGCACTTTTTGGGTGGAAATATGTGTAATTTTACTTTTTTTAATGCTATCTTCAAGAAGTTAAGATGTACTGCTTTGGGTATTTTTATAGAGGTTATTTAGTTATGACTTGCAAGAACTTCTTTTAAAAGAAAACGTGTGTGTGTGTGTGTGTGTGTGTGTGTGTGTGTGTGTGTGTGTGTGTGTGTTTGTAAAACTTTAATTTTGGGGGGGCATGTTCACAAATAAACATAGTGCACAGTTTGCTTTTAATGTGTGTATTTTATTTTTAATGCTGTCTTTAATAAGTTTAACATGTACTGCTTTGAGCCTGTTTTTTTTATTTCAGCTTTGTCTTGGGTCTATCAGTGCTATAGGTTTATTTCCATCAGAATAGTAATGATTAGTGTATTATGTAGAATTTTTTTTGCTATTTTAAGTAAATATAATTGTCTGTTTAATATGAGTAGTGTTTTTTCTGTAAAGTTTACTTACTGTTACAACTAAGTAACGTGTGGGCTTTTGCAGTAATACTTCACTTTTACTGTTAAAGCTGTATAATTTAAATGGTTTGTGAGATTTCAGTATGGTGTAATAACTTCACGCTGTTGTACCTATAACTGCATCTCCTTCACCACTCCTGGGTGATATCATGTTAAAGGGTGTCGTCAGGGTCATACTGGCCACACCCCCATGTCCCACTTTGCCTGTTTAAGAGGTGGCAACCCTAAATTCCCCACAGTTGTCTTTGCTTGCACTAAAACAGATATGAACTAGACAGATCAATAAAATATTTATAGTGCTCTGACATAAACTACAAAGTGTGCAGTATACTTACCATAACATTTTGGGCAGAAGGCAGTTTTTATTGTATAAAAATATACAGTGTTTTCTGATAGTGCGCCATAATCTTGATTTGTGTTGTAACTGAAATGCAGTGAAAAAAAGTGTTGAAGTCTGAAGGTGGAGTTTTCCTTGAAAAGTCAGCAAACAATAATTATCAGTGAGACTGCTTAATGTCTCTTGTCAATATGGTTAGTAACATCCAAATATTTTTGACATAAAGCATTTTTGTATACAGCATGTTTGATATAGAACATTTTCCGTTACTGATTTGTGACTTTTGCTTTATGAGTTGTAAGTCAACTAAGATGCAATGAAAAACACGTTTTTGGAGTGTCAAGGTGGACTGAGTTTCCCTTAAAGTGCTACTCACTGTCACTGAACAGTATTTCCGTAGTAGGTGATCTGTTTCCATTAGACCTTTACTGTCATGAGAAGCTAACAAATGTTTGTCTTTCCAATTTGTTTACTTATTAAGCCCAATAGAAAGCACTTTTTACATTGAATTTTATTGATATAAAGCATTTTCTGACAGTAAGGTAAAGGTTTTTCTGGGGCAGTAATATTTGCACTATTGTAAATTTACATAAACGATGTTATAATTAAAGTAAAACTTAACTGTGTCTCATTTGTCTTTGTAACTTACTACCTGATCCACAAATATGCACAATTTATATTAATTAGGTTTCCCTGATTTTAACTAGATGCTCCTGACTTTCAGGAACTTTTATCTTGATTCTCTCCTCTGGAGGATGAAAGGTATGCCTACCTACCTGTCTAATGTCTTTAATGGAGTCATATTTTTTCCTCAGTCCTAATCTTAAGCTAACAATGTTTTACAGTGTCACACTGTTGCTATATTTACCTTGATTAGCTGTCAAAGCTGGTCTTAGGTGGGCTGTGGCTGAAATGGGTCCATTGGGATCAGTCCACTACTCTAGTTAAGGAACTTAAATAAAGAAATAAAATAAATTGACTTTTCACATAACATGCCAAGCTTTATCCCAAACATACACATTATAACTTCAGATGCCTTTTACATAACTTTTACACAGCCTTTCACTGAGCTACCAAACACATATGCTACAGTCTCAGATCTTTCTCCCAAACAGCTGTCCATTCCAAATCCTGCAAACCAGGATAGACTGCACTGCACCAACCACTTTTTCTCCCTTCCTCCTCCTAAACTATGGAACTCCCTCCCCCCTCCCCACCTAAAGGAACTGCAATTCTTCACCTTCAGAGCTGAACTTAAAAAAACTTTCTCCACACCAAAGCAAACTGTGATTGTCATACTGCAGTGTGCATCCAGAAAGGACCTCTCAAACGCTTGCCTTAATTTGTATCTGAACTACTAACACTTCTTAACTCCACCTCCGCAACTCTTTCTTGCCCTGACTCTCAATACTTTACATCATTTCCACCATGATGTAAACCTGAAATATATTTATGAAAATGTAGATTTCTCTCATAATTGTCATTACATCTGCTAATTGCTCCTGTGCAGCTTTTAGGTATTTTTATTTTCTGCTCACCTTTTGATACTTATAGTCTACTGTCTCTCTGTTCCACATTTTTTGTAAATTATTTCAATCAAGCAGTACCTAAAAATAGTCAGTTGAGATCAGTGACCCCTGTAAACAAATGCAAAATAAAATACAATTTTGGTGATGAAGAAGGAAGACAGGCATTTATTTAATCATATTTTATTTAATTTTATTTTAAATTTGTTAAACTGGGTCAATCACTGATCCCATTGGACTTATTTCAGTCGTAGCCCAGTTCTAAACACAACAGATATGTGGCATTGTATATGGAGTAAATGACAAAATGCAATATCTATACATACATTATATTCGGAGTGGACATCAGTGATGGCATGCTGAAGCAATCACAATGAAAACTAGAGTTAAACCAGGCTATGTAGAGGGAAGTAGAGTAGGTAGAGTTTACATTATATCATCAGAGTCATATATGATCAGTCATTAGTGTGGTTCCAGAAAAAGTACTTTAATGAAAATGAGTTACTGAGGTTGGTTAGGTATGAGAGGGAACACTGATAACTGGAAAACACTTAAAGGTATTAGTCCATTTCATGATATGGAAAAATATGAGAGTTAAAAGCTGGATACAATTTGTTGGTGATGCAGGGAAGAGTGTGAGAATAACCTGCATATGAGGTGACTATGTTTGGGTGGCGAAATTATGAAAATAAATGGTTCTTATCTAGGAGGAGGTTTAGCATTTGAGGGTGTTAGGATTTGTGGTCCTTCCATTTATTCAGGGTTGTGGGGAAGTAAAAAGAGGGTATAAAGTGGACAGAAGTGGAAAATATTTGAATTAAAATAAAGTAAGCTTGATCAAGAGAGAAATAGCACAACACTGGAAGACACTGGATATTCTAATCAGTGATGTGAAACTGGGTGGAGAGAGTCTTCAAGGGGTTGCAGTGCAGTTATTATGTTTGATGTCAGATGGAGGGTGGAATCTTAGGCAACAGAGTTGCATTGGGAGAACACTGGAACACAGAAAAGATGCAAACATTTTGGTGATATCCGAATAAAGGTCTAAGCTGATTAAGAAGATCCAGGCTTACTAAGAAATATATATTATTAAAGTCGATATGGAATGGTAATGGCCTGCCTGCAAGACAGTAGTCATTCAAAAAGGAAATGAAAATAAGGACTCTGTATGTTTTGGGTGGGAGTTACTACTATTTCAGCTTGCTTTATAGATATGCAGTGCAAATATGACATTAAGGAAACACATTATAAAAATGTAGATGTTCAGTAGCAATAAAGATAACTTAGAAAACATTTAAATTTCCTTCATAAATTTGCTGTTTCCTACTATTCAACAGAGATGTTATCACAACCATTGTGTAAGTGCTATTCAACCCTTCTTCTAGCACTGCTACATTTGTTAGTGAGGTAACTGCATTATAATTACTTTGGAAGACCTTTTTATCTTGGTACTCAACCATATATCTTAACTGTCCAGATTTTCACAGAATGTCCAGATTTTTGCCTCATATGTTACTCATACAATTTGTGATTTTCTGGCATATCACTGAAGTAATCTGAGGAATGATGTCAATGAATAATGATATACATTTGTGTTTTAGACTTCATATCCTTAACAGAAAAATGCATGCTAAGACAAATCCTGTTACTCTAGCAACTTTCTAAGTTTATAAGATCAATATCTAAAATTTGTCCCTAGTTTTTTGGGCCTTTATCCCACCATTCTGCAGGCTTTGTCCAGATTTTTTGCGTTAAGAGGCTGAGATGTATGTATGTATTCAATTCCTTGAGGGGAACACCAGTCTTGGGGCAGTCAAGGGTGTCAGTTGATCTAGCTATGGTCTGGACAAGAATACTGTCAGGACCACTGGAGGTAGTGTTTTTGGTTTAGTGTAAGGCTGTCATGATTTTTTTTCCTCTTAGGATGCTATGTTCTTCACTTCTTTCCTTGGCTTTCTTAACATAGTTCAACACTGTGGTTTTGTTATTCTGTTATTTGATTAGTGGACTAGTTTTTCAGTTAGGCTTAGTGAGGTATCCAGAAAGAAATAACACAGTGTGTTATGTAAAATAGCACAGTGAGTAGCAACGTACAGAGATACATATAATGACACCACAATACCAGAGAATTAGAATAACATGCATCACATGCTAATCATAACAAAATGGCATACAAATGAGTGTTGACATGCTAATGAGAGTCATTGCATATGCAAACAGAATCAGACATAATGAAAAGATTGTAAAATACATAAAATTAGTGTGATGGGACACAGAAATAATTTTTTTTGAATGTCAAGATTTTACAATATACATAAACTTTACTTGTGCTATGATGCTAGGAGTAGCGTCAGCATTAGCAGGAGAATATGTATTAGTGAATAACTTCAAAGCCAGTGTGTGTGATATTGCAAGTCTTTGCCTTCCTTGTCACATATGGATCCTCCAGTGGCTACCATGTCATCACTTCCATGAGCAGAACATTGTCAACTGTTAGCGTGTAGAGAGAGACAATATGGAAGTTAGTAGGCATGTCACCTTTAACATGGAATCACAGGTGTTAGCCTCATGATTCCTACATCTGCTCCTTGACAAGAAGATGTAACCTGGAGGGGGAGCATATTTGATTCCATGGATAGTACAGGATAGAGCCCGACTGTGCTGGCATTTTATGAAATAGTCTCTTTTGATTGGGTTCTGGTTGCCTTTGGCTGCATCCATGTTGTTATCAAGGTTCCACCTTCTCAACATGGCATTTGTTATATCATTAGGAAAGACTTCCACTCCATCAGCTGCCAAGTGATTTACAATGCACAAGAAATTATTCACAATATGTGCACCATCCAGGCAGTTCCCATCATTCCCACATATGGCACATGTGCAACCTATACCACTGTTTTGTGTAGGATGACTTTCCACAGGGTTATCTAGTTAATAGATACACACATGGCTACAACAGAGCTCTTTATATGCTGTCCCCTTGAGCATAGATAGTAGGACATTTATAATGGTGACTACTGCTGAGTGTTGCATATGATGCAGAACATGCCTTAAAACCACTACTGATGATCCCTTTCTGTAACCTTTAGTCTGTGATGTAGCTGATGTGTAAGACTGTAGAGGCACAGACATGGGACACGGTTAAACATGTGTTCAGACTGCAGAAGGCCTGCTTCCAATGCTCTGAATCATCTGATGGTGCACTGATGCATGTTCCAAAGACCTGCATCAGTGGATTTGTGGTTTGCACCTTTTTACATAATATGGCATTGCAGCAGCAGTTACAATGTCGGGACATTATAGCAATGTAAGGCATACCTGTGAGTCAGGTAAGGACCTGCTGCAGCAATACCATATATTGGGGGGGCAACATATCATGACACTGGCAAGAATGAGGCATCTGGTCCACATATATAAGCCTAGACAATGACAACACAGATTGCAATAATGTGCCCAGGTTCTGCAGTATAATGCACTGATTGACCATGATGGGCATCAGACACTACTATAGCATCACAGAGCAGAGGGGTGTTCATAACACATTTATCATCATTTGCATGGGTGAGGTAGGGCACATGTCAGTGATCTGCAAAGCTAACATAGGTGAAAGGGTTATGAGTGGTATATTTGATGGCCACAGACATGGCTGGGAGATTGCAGAAAACAGATCATATCCTCTATCAATAGGTTTGAGTATCCATGAGTGAAATACTCTCTGGGTTTACCATATGGCCTTGAAGTGTCAGGACTGGAGATATCCTTTCTGAAACATCACATACTCTGTCAGACGTGTGTAAGGAAACCCTGCTTTACCTAATGTGGTATGCCTGTAAAATGCGGGTGTTCAAGACCCTATCAATTGACCCAAGGAGGTCCTGCATGTGATAGGGCTTTGGGGGAGTGTGATGGTTTTGAATTGTGGGATAGTGAGTGTTGAGTATCTTAGCTAGTGGGGTGCACCCATGGTGGAACTGGAAGACCATAAACCATGGCCATAAGGTGTGTGCAGCCAGGGACAGAGGCAGCTATGAGCCAAGAGGGCAGTGATGCTGTCTCTAGAACAGTGTTTGCTATCTGTATAAGCCTTGGATGCAATTGTGCAATGCACATCTGTTCTCTAGTATGACTATGGTAGTCAGTTGTCGTATTCTAATACCTCCAGCAATAGCTGCCAACTAAGCCAGTATTGATTATAACAAATGTATCTGCTCTGGGTCCCTACATGCCATGTCAGTCTGCATTCATTGCAAGATGTCCCACAGTTGACATGGTTGTATTTATTCATGCAGGCCACATAGGCACTCAACATCTCTGACTTGGACAGTAGTGTCTGTTTCAGCCTAGATCACTGGCCACACATCCATTAAATGATGAGAAGGTGAAACTAAGGTCAAGGAATGTACAGAAGCCACAGTGGCAACATCCACCTACTCTCTTTTCTCCTCTGCTGAGTATGCATATTTTAGAGGCAGTGCAACCCCCTGCTGTTGATGCTAGAGTAGCATGAGAGGTGCTGATATGGACAGGGTATCCAGCACTGAACACGGGGGATGCCAGAGGTTAATTTTGCACCATCACAATCATCTCAGTTGTAAGTGATGTGTGTGCCCTCTATTATTTGTGCTATTGACTGCACCACTGTGTCATTGGACTGTGCCATCTCCATAGTGCTGTCATCAGCATCCATTTTTGAGTTCCCAACATCAGGCATATTTTGACCTGTAGTGCTGGATACTCTTCCACAGGAACCTGTGATTGAATACAGGTAACATACTAAGTGGTAATGTTGTTACATATTCGTGACTCCCATTACTGTGTGGCACACAGACTGCTATTTGATAATCATCTACATAGCCTATGCATATATTTACCTTGTGGTGCAATTACTGTTGTCCCTGAATTACAGATATATGTACATATGTGTTTGTCTATGTAAACCATTCACAGTTGCAAATCAGTCTTCTCCAGTAATAGCACATATATGTACAGTACATATGTTTGTATGCATGTATGTATTTATTTATTTGCCTTTGTTTATTGTGAAAGTCTAACTGGATTGGAAAGCCCTTTTCAGCACAGGACCAGGGAGAAAAGCTACAAAAAAATAACAATTAATATACAGTATACAGATGAATAAATATATGTTTAATATACACATACACAGAACACAGTTGAACACATATACATTTCAGATAGGAAGGTCTAAAAAAATATGTAATTCTTCATTAAACAGTAATAATTGATTACATAAGGTACAGAACATAATGGAAGCTTGCATATTGCATTGGCAATTATAGGAGACATTTATCAATATGATATATGTTTAATGTAAATGGTAGCATAGCATTTCACATTCTGGAAGCTTTTAGAAGATCATGTCACATTACAGTATTGACACAGAGCTTCTCACCATCTAGAAAAAAAGACATTTTTATTTTTTTTTGATGGATTAGGTTTACAAAAGAGTTGATGCTAAGAAAAGGTAAATAAGAAGTAAACTATTGTGAGAGAAAATTAGAGGTGATTAACTAAATGTATAGTAGTTATAGCTACAAAGCAAGCTACAAAGGAAAAAATAAATTTAAATAGAATGGAGGCTGTTAGAGAAAGATCTTTATCCAAGGGAAGAAATAGAATAACATATCCAGATATTCTTGAAGTATGACATGTGATACTACTAACCTGGTATTGCCCCTACAGACATTTGGGCAGTTACCTCCAAACCATCTCCCACACCCAATCACCACTAGGTCAAAGGATTCTCTCACCTTTCTTAGTGAAGGATACCAGAAATTCGTCCACCTCTGTGAAACTGCTTTGTGTTGGTAGTCCACTCAAATGGTCAACCTGTTTCTGGCAATTTCCTCTCTTGGCATGCAGTAACATCAATAATCCTGCTGTGCATCTGAATTACTGCCCGATTGTCCACATACAATGTCAGTCATGAAGGTGACTAATGCCTGGGTGGGTTCCCTCTGTACCAGTAAGGCAAGCCCCCTTGACCATTCTTATCCTCCATCAATCCTCCATCATTGTACTCCCTATCCTTATGCATCACTCCTAGTCGTATTTGTAATCCAATCTTCTGCGTCACCAGTTGCCCACCCTCTATCATTGCACATCCCTCCACTGTTGCCCACCCTTATGTTTGCCACTACCTCCCCTGCCAGTTTTTGTCTGCATTGTATGTTTGTTTGTTTGTCTCCTCCTGCTTCCTACCCTATAACCTGCTTTCTATCCTATACCCTGCTTCCCACTTGCACTTTCTCCTTGCTACCTCTCCCCACTACCCTTCTAAATAAAATGAAAAATAGGAACCTGTTCCCAAAAAGAGCAGTCTGTCCACAAAATACACCTGTCTTCTCCCCCTTTTGTACTTCTGTGAATTCCTCTGCTTGCTGTTGATGATATCTGCCTGCACTATATTCACATTTTCTTCCCATTAAAATGATGAAAGAGTTGGCACATTGTTGTAGTGTTCTTCTGTGGAATGCCCTAAATACCTGTGTTGCAGTTATATGGAGCTTCAATGCACACATGAAAGCATGTAGCACTGGGAATCCAACCTGTCTTATGGTTTTCATTGAGTCACGTGACAATCAATGCAACAATTCCAAAAGAATAATTAATGTCATTATCATGGCAATAAAGTTTCATTATGTAGCCCTGTCCTCAGCATGATGGAGTTATGCCAATACTCATGCATACATAACTGCTGTCAGGTCATATCATCCTAGGTTTTCAATGATAATTTACTGCTGCATGATGATTTTATGCTCCTTTCTGAATATCAAATGTGCTGGTTGCCACCAAATTGATCAAAAGTTTAGAATATTGAATGTGCTAGTTACCGGCAGGTGATTGCTTTGAAGGTTACATTACAGAGAGTAATTGGAATTTGTCATTCCCCCTTGTACTGTGATCTCTGAGTTGGTAAGCTGGATAAGTAGAAGTGGATGTGGGGGAGAGCAATGTGGGTTGCCCCTCAGCATAAAAGTTGGAATTTTGGTTTCAATGTTTTGCTTTTCGATCTTGTGGAGTTTATGTTTTGAACTTCTGTCTTGAATGCAAATATGATTTTCTTCTTATTTACCTCTCAGTTTCTTGAAATTGTATTTTACTTAGGTTCAGAGGTTCATAGGGTGTACTAGGCTAATGGGCCTGGAGCCTTTATAAACCTAGCCCATAGGATTACCTTGGCATCGTGCCACCCAACCTTAGTTCCCAGTGCCTCTGTTGAGTAGAGCCACTGGAATGATCCCAGGGGTGAATTTTTTTATTTCCCATCCACTCATCAAGATTTCTCTTGGATGCCCAGTGAGGCACTCCACTTGACATGTATGGGAAGTCTATTCAATAGCATGGGCAGTCTCTGGGTTATGAACTTGTCCCTCCAGCTTGTCCATTGATTGTAGTAAAGAGGTTGAGGTCTCTGGAGCGTGTGGTGTGGAGGGATTGGGATTTCTTTAGATGTAGCATTTCTAACAGAGCTGGGTTAGACATGGCTTTGTAAGTCAAGCAGAGATCGCCTCTAAGTAGGTGATATGAGACAGAGAATGGTTGGAGTTTTCTGAGTCTGTCCATATAGGACAAGTGTTTAAGGCCTAGGATCCTCTTTGTGAAGTACTTTTGCGGCCTCTCCAGTTGTTGCAGCTGTCAAGTGAGGTACATGCCAAATGGGGCATTGTACTTGATGACTGGCCTAATGAGGGAAGAGTAGAGGGAGACAATGCCCTCTGTCTTTCTGGATGCAAAACCCTTAGTAATGAGATGTGCCACATAGAAGGATTTTCAGACCACAATGGCAATGTAATGGTCAAAAGAGAGGTTGCAGTCAACCTATATTCCCAGAGCTCTTATAATGCCTTCTGTATTCATTGGACCACCATCGATGTGGTAATTCATGGCAACCTGTTTTTTCCTAATGGGATGACGACACATTTTTTGGCATTGAGCTAAAGACCATGGTTCTGACACCAGTCGTTGGTCTCAGTGAGGCCCTTCTGTAGGATGTTAAACATCACTTGGGGAGTTAATAATAGCTCCTAACTTACAATCATCTGTGAACTTTGTCAGCCAGAGTCCTTTTGTGCTGGCCTGGACTTCAGTGAAGTAGACACCAAACAAGAGAGGACCCAGGAATGAACCCTGTGGGACTCCACTTGTAAATGGTCGGCAGTCTGACTTGGAGTCAGCTACTTTCACAATGTGTGTTCTATATGTGAGCCAGTTTGCAACCCACCTAGTGATATAGGGGTTGATGCCTAGCTTAGTGAGTTTTTCTATGATTCCTGAGTGGGGAATGGTATCAAAGGTCTTGACCAGATCAAGGTAGGCTGTATGAACCACCTTGTCTTCATCCACAGCTCTGGTGACTGACTCAAAGAAGTCGACCAGGTTGAGCAGGCATGATCTACCCTTCACAAAACCAAACTGTGTGGGATCCAGAGTTTGGAGATTCCCTATATCCTTGTTTATTAGGTCCATGATGATGCATTCCATAACTTTGCATATCAGACTTGTCAGGCTAATGGGGCAATAGTTCCTAGGGTCTGTAGTCACTCCTCCTTTGTGGAGAGGGATAACTGTAGCAGTGTGGCATTTGGTAGGAACAAAGCCTGAGGTGAAGCTGCAATTGAGCAGGGCAAACAAGTGAGGTGCCAGTTCACTCTGTAGTTCATCTAGTACACAGCCAGGTTCATTTTCAGGTCCCATAGAAGCTGTATTCTTGGCCTTGGACAGTGCTGTTTTAACTTGTGCAGCAGTAATACAGGGTGCTTGTCAATCTACTGGTATTGTAACTGGTCCTTTGGGGGGAGAGGGGTAAAGTTGGCACTGAATCTGTTGGCCAGTATATTGGCAATATCTGTTGGCTCGGTATAGGAGGTACCATTGTGCAGTAGCTCAGAGCAAATTTTTGTGGGGGGTGGGGGTGGGGTGGGAGGGATGTGAATTTCCAAGGTGATTAGTTTGTGATCGGATCTAACCAGGGAAGAATTGACTATTGGTGTAGAGCAATAGTCACCCATGTTAGTAATGACCAGGTCAAGGATTGCTTCCTCTAGTCAGGGTAAGAACGAGGTGGTCCAAGACATTGGAATTAATGAATTCCAGGACACTTTGGGCAAGGTTATTGGTACATGAGTAGTTTTCCCAGTTAATGGAGGGGTAGTTGAAGTCGCCCAGTATAAGAGTGTTAGGTTGGACCCAAATATTCTCCAGGGTGCTTAGGAACATGGAGTTCGAGTCTTGGGACATGGTTGGGGACCTATAGCAGGCTACAACCTGAATTGGTGTCTTACCCAATGTTAGCTGCACCTGAAGTATCTCAGATGCCTTATGCTGGGCTACCAGTCTGGATGTGTGCGCATCCTTTATGAATATGTAAACACCACTGCCTTTGGAGCTTTGGCCCAAATTCTGGGGCCAAAAGGTGTGGAATGAGTTATAGCCTGGTAGCGTTGAACCAGGTGTGTGTTATGGCATAAATATCGATGTTCTCCATTTTAAGGCGTGCTTTGAGCGAGTGCATTTTGAGATTTAGACTTCTAGCATTGAGCAGCATGACCTTCAGATTGCATTTGTTTGTAGCTGTTATGCTGGTAATTTTGTCTTTGGAGCACCGCCTAAAAAAGGCACTATAGGAGTGGCAAGAGCCTTGGCCAGTATCCAAAAGTCCAGGGGTGACAAATGCAGGACATCTCTGGCAAAGCATCGAGGTCTGTCAGGCATGTCATCCCAGGCAGACAGATACTGGATCCCTTTAGAATGACAGCAAAAACTTAGCCAATTGTTGAAATCTTTCATTTTTTACTTGTACTGTGGTATCATTCTGGGTGATGGTAGGATGCTGCTCAGGGCTAGGGTCATACCCACAGGGGCTACATAATCTGAGAGCTCCTCCATGTCTCTTTTCATGTAATCAAGGGAGGTATGTCACTGGTCATTCACACCCACATGTACAAGGACAGGGTCATATTTGTACCTGTTGTTAAGGAACCTGAGTGCATGTGTTATGCGGTGAATCCTGGTGCCTGACAGGCAGCTGACTGTTACTTTCTCCTTATTCAACCTAGTGAGTGGGATATCAGAGTGCCTCACTATCGAGTCACCTATGACAAGTGTGTTGGGCATGCTGTTTTGCCTTAAGGGCTTTGGTTGAGTGGCACACTGTTTAGGAGAGTTATGTGTCTTTTGATTAGTTTTGTGTTGTGGTAAGCTACATGTGTAGGTGAGCTACATGTCTTGTGGTTTGTGCTGTGTTGTGGAGGTCGAGTGCATTTCTGCCTTGGAGGTCTCTGCTGTTTTGAGCAGATTTTTGTTGAGAGCCTCCATGAAGGTGGGTGTGTGGTTTGTGTTTTTATATGAAGGCAGTGCTGGTGTGTGTTCTGGAGGGCTATGTGTTCCATGTGGTGTGGTGCAAGTGTTGACCTTCTTCTCTTGACCAGCTATTCCGGTCTTGGCTGGAGAGTGCGTGGCTTCCAATTTGGATATATAAGTACATTTCTCACAAGTCTGAGTGTTGGGAGGTAAGAGGAGAGGGTTGTTGGTGTACATAAGGCAGTTGCTACATTGCCTCAGGATGACCAGGTTCACCAGGTTAATGGGAGAAAGCACAGGGAACTGACCTTTAGACATGCCTGGAGGGGTGGGTATTAACAATAAGCAATGGAGCTGTTTCCTTGTCAAAGGTTTAATGCTGGTAGCACTTTTGTGTGCTACAATAATTGCTACAAGAAGCCTGGTAAAGTGCTAGACTAATAAGCTATTAAAAGTGCAGGAGAGGAGAGAACTAGCAGATCTAAGGAAAAAAATTGAAGAGCAGACTTTGGCACCACTCAGAAGCTTACAAACTTTGGCACCACTCAGAAGCTTACAAACAGTCCTGGATACAGCAAATCTGTATCTGGACTAGACTAGTTACAGGAAAATCAGGAAACAAGCGCAAATGCGGGCTTTTAAACCAAAAAGTTGAAAGAGATGGAAAAACTGCCCAAATGGTCAATAAACTACAATTTCTGGGCCAAAAACCACTCCTCTTGTGGTAGATAGGCTACCTAGTGCTTACCACTCCCACTGATAAGCTTAGAAGGTTTCCCTCCAACACAGAAAGGCTTGGGGGGCTCAGAAGCTTACAAACAGTCGTGGATACAGCAAATCTATATCTGGGCTAGACTAGTTACAGAAAAGGTGGGAAACGTGTGCAAACATGGGCGTTTAAACTAGATGGAAAAAAGAATCCTACATGAACTCATGCTTGAATTTTCAGCACCATTAGGTACCCTATTCAACCAAAGCCTGAGTATCAGCTTTGTCCCAGCCAAGTGGAGAACAGCCACTGTCGTCCCTTTACACAAGCATGGAGCATCCACTGACCCAGGAAATTATAGACCCATCAGCCTAACTAGCATGATCTGCAAGGCCATGGAATGGATTATCATGGACCTCATTAACAGGTACATTGCAACCTCCAAACACTCAACCCCACACAGTTTGGCTTTGTCAAGGGGAGGTCATGTCTGTTAAATCTAGTCAACTTCTTTGAGACAGTCACTAAAGCCATGGATAAAGGGAAAATGGTGCAAACCACCTACCTTGACCTGGCCAAAGCCTTCGACACTATTCCCCACTCAGGCATAATAGATACAGTCTCTCAACTAGGCATCAATACATATGTTGCCAGATGGGTAGCAAAGTGGCTGACTGATAGAACCCACCTAATCAAAATAGGAGAAGCCACCTCAACCAGTAGACCTGGAATGAGCGGCTTACCCCAGGGATCGGCCTTGCGGCCTCTGTTATTCGGGATATACTTCTCTGAGGTGCAGGCCAAAACCAGTGGGCTATGGCTGTCAAAGTTTGCAGATGACTGCAAGTTGGGTGTGGTCATCAATTACCCAAGTGATGTGGATGTCCTCCAAGAAGGTCTCACCCAAACAAATGACTGGTGCCAGAAATATGGCCTTAAGGTGAATGCCAAAAAATATATCATCATCCCCTTTGGGGACAGTGATGTCCCCACATATTATCACATTAATAACAATGTCCTAAGCACTTTATCAGTCATGAGGGATTTGGGCATCCAGGGTGATAGCAACCTGACTTTTGAACACCATGTTGTTTCCGTTGTACAGAAATCTTTCTACATGGCCCACCTCATAACTAAGGGTATCTCATCCAGGGATAAGGAGGTCATAGCATCACTGTATTATCCCTTTATAAGGCCAATTATTGAGTACAATGACCCCTTTGGCATGTAACTCACAAAGCACATGCAGCAGCTGGAGAGACCACAGAGGTTCCTCACCAGGAGAATCCAGGGCCTCAAACATCTACCCTACACAAACAGGCTAAAAGCCTTGTTCCGGTTTCATACAGACTTCTCAGAGGTGATGTCTGTCTGGCATACAAAGCAATCTCATACCCCGCCTTGATGGAACTGCTGCATGTCCATAAGTCAAGCTCCACTCGAGTAACCTGCAAACATGACCTCAAACTGGTCTGTGACATCAATAGAACTTGTTGATGGGACAGATTTGTGTCCCAGAGACTACCCCATCTGTGGAATAGACTCCCTCTCTACGTCAAGCAGAATACCTTGTTATCCCTTTTTAAGCACAACCTTGGGTAACTGGATGGGAAACAGAAAATACATCCCTGGAATTCCACCTGTGTCACTGCTGGACAGGGGCTTTGGTTACTGACTTGTCTAAACATGGGCCAAACACTTGGCTAGGCTTATAAGGGCCAATAGCCTAGTAACTTCCTATTATCCTATGATCCTATGATCCTAATAACTTGGGCAAGGCAACATGAAATACATGTGCAGTCTTTCTAATCAGGCTCCCAAGCAGAATACTTAATACTCTGAGATTTCTCTTTGTAAAATCTAAAATATAATTTCCAAGAGGGCTGGCAGAATGACCTCATTTGGTCTAGGTTCTCACAGTATTCCCCTTTGAAGCTGAGACAGGAATTTAGAATAGACAGCTACAATACACATCTAAATATTTATGGCAATGCCTGAGGCTTCCAGTCTTTTTACTTGAGCTAATGAGCAAAGGCTTTTTCCAGACCTCGCATCTCCCATCCTATTCAGCACTGTGGGATGTCATTTTAATGGTTTAACAGCTCATTTACATTTCCTTTATTTTTCTTAAAGTAAGCTAGCTGGTGCATTAAATTTAATTGCAATAATACATGTGCATGTCTTTTTATTTCAGCAGTGTGCACTGTTGATACATTTTAACACAAGAAAACCTCACAACTACATTTTCAGCATAAGCATCTCTACAAATCAGTTTGATATACAAATGATATATAGTTCTAATACAGTTGTAACACAATAATCTGGTGTAAATCAGTTTGATATTCAAAGGACATATCATTCTTTATAAAACTCCAGCTGGCTATGCTGGCACTTGCCCATAACATCACAGTCTGTAGCAGACAATTGTGTATATTCCAGTATAGTGACTTTATAAAGAGGGGTGTAGAGAGTGCAGAATGACTGATGAAATAGTATCTTATGAAAGTTAGGGACTAGAAATTAAAGTAAGGTGATGTAACTGATGTTAAGTGGATATTTTGCATAAAAAGTGATGAAGAGTTGTTTTGACATTTAACTGTGAAGAGAAAAGAATGAGCAGAATAAACCTCAGATGCCATCAGTCGCTTGTTGCTGTTGCATTCTGTTTTTAAGGAAGACAACATTTGTTATCCTAATTACTAATGTGTTTCTACTCTTTAAGCAAGCCTGGGAACTTTGTTAAATGAAGCCAGCCATGGCTGGATCTTCTTCAACTTTTCTCCATTATGCAAGCCCAATATTGTAGTTTCATACTGATTTCGTACATTATACATACCGTAAGTGAGTCCCCCAGAGCTGCAATCACTTTAATGTCTGCAGGTCTCAAAGCATGAACTAGAAAGAAAGAAAGATTCATAAAACAAAAATAATGTTAAGTAAATGGCAAAATACATTGGGCAAGACAGTAATTATACCACACAACCCAAAAGGGTATAAACTTGTAAAAATCAAAAAGAATACGAACTGCACCGACTGCTGTTTATTGACAAAGCTCACAACAAGCTCCAAAATACTAAGCGCTTTCAGCATATGTAAATCAATGGCTTCTTCAGATTACAAGGAGCATTACATCACAAACACTTATAAATACTTACACATTCAAATGCACCTATCATACACTTTAATTAAATATGTAAATTAAGCCAATACATTTCAAATGTAAAACAATTTATAAAAATATATTACCTGAAGCTAATATATAAATAAAATAACAATAAAATGAATCAATCAAGTTAAATTAATGCACATTGTGGGGCCAACCCATTACATTCATCTTTTAACTAAATATTATTTGAATAATGCTGTCAAAATATATATACAGTGCCTACTTAAAATAAATACCTCAAACAATACACACAAATACTATCTATATAACATATATATCCTCTCCGTCAGCTAGTTTCCCTTGATCTCTCTTATTCTACTTCAGTCTCTCCTCATTTCACAACCTGTCCAACAGATCTCAAACTGTTAAACAGCAATCTAGCATCTTTACCTTTTTACCACTCTCTGCCAGTTATCTCAAAAGCTCTATACTAGGACCACTCTTGCTTAATATATTTATTAATAATTTACACACTGCATCAAAACATACCACACTAATTCAATATGCTGATGATGAAACCCTTATCTTCTTTGGCCAAAATCCTGTTCTCCTACAAAAGCTCAAATGTGATTCCTACACCTTCATAGAAAACTGGCTAGCAAAATCAGACCTAATACTACACCCCAAAAAGACAAAACATCTTATTTTTACTCCTGCATCTGAAAGCTAACTTTCAAATCACCTGTACAAGCACCATAAATATTGAGATAGTCTCCGATACTAAATGACTAGAGATTATAGTAGATGACACCATGACATTTGACCTCCACATTCAACGCGCTGTAAAAAAAAAATCAGAAGAGAAGTCTGCCAAAGAGATCCAAATAATACCTTACAAAAAGCAGTCAGATAAAATTAGCCTTAACCTACCTACTGCCTGCACTTCTTTAAGCCTCTCTTATTTTCATCAAACTCCAGTGCAACCTGACAACCAGTTAGAGCAATGCTATCATAAATAGCCAATTTTGCTTCCAAAAAGCCATAAACCTCCCATTAATGTATTGCCCTCAGGCATCTAAATTGGTTTGAGCTATCTTACCTTTTCATCTGCTCTGAACTTCAATTTGGACAAAAATTAGTCTTTCACCCTGAAAAATGCCCTGCCCTTAACAGTATAGTAGATCTCTACCCCACCAATAGGGAACAACACTCTACTGATAAACATATCCTGACAATTCACAAAGCTTACAACAAAACTGGAAATGCTCTTTACTGAAACTATATCTAAAACTCCTGGAACTCATCTTCCCCCAATCAGGCACACGAACAATCCTTATACCTTCAAAGATAATTTAAAACTGCTCCTACTAGACTCCTGGCTATGACCCTGCTAATCTTCAGACTAAATCATTCCTAAAGTACACCTTCCTACGTTCACATACATTTCAGATACTTTTCTTCTCTCTTATTCTTCTATCTTTTACTCCTGTTATGTGAAAATATATTTAATGATATCATATCTATTGTACTAGTATTTAACTGTACCCCATGCTGATTATATTCCACAGCAGAGGCACCAGTGTAAACATTTGAATATGGTACTACTATAATTATAATGGCACAAGACCAGAGATGTGTCTAAATACTTTAAGAGGAATATCATCACTGCAGCTATAATTAGTCCAGTGCCATTTGCAATTTTTCCTTGTCCTGGGTTTGCATTCACACAATATCTTTGTGATGCCTGTGCACTGGTGCAGTAAGTGCAGTAATCAAGGAGCCTCAATCCTCACTGCTAACACCAGTGAGGGGCATCCACATTGGGAAGGATAAGAAGTACACACGCAGTAAAGTACAATTTCCCTTAAGAGCACACAGAGATCACAGTCAGTCTGGGGTTGGTTTCTCCCTTTCTCTCCAGATCCCCAATAAGACTCCCCACTGGCATAGCTATAGAGTGGGGTCTTTAGCCAGGGTCCCAAGTAAAGTCCTCCTAGCACTCTCTCTGTCCAACCATTGCTTCATGTCCCTGCCCAAGTAGCTGACACACACACACTTTGAGATATGAGCTATATACAAGCACACAGACACTCCTGGGAAAGGCTGACACAGGTTCTCTAGGTATACCCCTTCTCTCCAGACTATAAAGTAGAAATCACTGCCACCAGGACCCTTACTTATCAGCTACTCTAAGTCCCTTCTCAAAGGGTGACCAATTTCACTGTGTAATATCACTCTCTTTCTTCTTTGCTACTTCCTATGCCTCTGATTAGCCCTTTTTAGTCTGTAAAGTTAATATTGGTTTTCCTATCTCCCTTAACCTCTATATTCTACCTTACTGTCTGCCTATCTCCTTGCCAACTGTGCTGGTATTACTCCAGTATCCTTCCCGACTTTTTTCAGCTACACCTTCACCCATTTCCTCCTCACCTCCTACTGTATGTTTTCTGACCTAATCCTCCATACCTTTTCCTATCCCACTGGTGTACTTTGGTTTCCATTTTACCCCTTCCTTTTATACACTTTCTGCTCCTACCATACTCACCTGCATTTCTGATTGTCTCCTGTCTCCACCTTCAGTTGTTTCTACCTGCTCCGTTTGCCCTGCGGGCGCACTCCGCTCCCCTCCCTATCCCCAGGGGTCCTAACCTTATAGCTCTCTTGACACACCCCTATCCCACCCCTCCTATCCTTCTCCTTCCCGCTCAAACTTCCTCCCACCCATACACACACCCCTTCACCACTACACACTCCCACTTTATTTTTTCCTATCCTCCTCTCTAGTTCTTTTACTTACCCATCCCACTTTAACTTTTATCCCTTTCTCTGTTTTACTCCTATCCCCTCTTTGCCTATTCCTTTTATTTCCATATACCTACTCAACAGTAGAATACCCCATTCTGCATCTTTCCTCTCATACTTTCTACATCCATCTCTAACTTCTCATACTCCTCTTACAATGGCTCCCTACCTGCCAACCCAGCATTTACTATCATTCCTACTGTTTTCCACCCTATGCTCAGTCTGTCTCCTGTCCTTTTATGAGAAATCACTTGATGTCCAAACTCTCCAACCTCACAAACACAACTCAACATTTCTCTTTCCACTTATTTCATATCCTTTTATTTCTTCTATCCCTAACTATCAACTACCTAAATTCCACAGACTCACACATCTCAACTATGTCATGCCATCTGATAACAAAACTAAAATACTAACCCTTCAAAAGCTCAACCTCGTAATCAAACCTAGTAATCCTACCCTTCAAGATGGAGACATCCACCCTAACCCTGGTCCTACTTTCCCTTCTCCCCTGGTGTCTATACCTAAACCCAATAATAGCTTCCTAATAGGACATCTTAATACTCAAAGCTTAAACAACAAAGTACCGTACCTACATGCCCTCCTTCACACACACTCATTTGATATTCTTTGCCTCTCAGAGCTGGCTAAAACCTAGCACTAAAGACACTGAGATTATTCCCCAAGGCTATAATATAGTAAGACTTGACCGTCCCAAAAGAAAAGGTGGTGGTGTTGCAATTCTTTTTAAAAATCATCTGAATATCACTACCCTTTCAGCCTCACCAACTCAAGATAGCAAGATAGAAGCCATCATTATCAAACTCCAATTTAATTCCAAAAAATCCCTTTATATCATCTGTATATACCTGCCTCCTGGTAACAATATACCTATCCTAGAAAATTATCTTAGTTGGATATCTGCTACTTATCCACAGGAAACCATCATACTAGGCGACCTGAACATAGACTGGAATAGTATTAATGCTGAAAATCCTTCGTCTCATATCAACCTTCATGGTTTTAATCAAACCCTTACCTTAACTACTAGACTCGATAAACATACTAATAGAGAAAGCATTCTACACTGGATACTTATAAACAGAGTCAAAAATAATTACAAAGTAGGAACCTTGCCAGACGATGTCAGTGATCACTCTTTAACTTTTATAACAAGAGAAAAAGCTGATTGTTTAAACCCCCACATTACGAGAAAAATACGCACCATCAAACATTTTAATCTTGACCTATTTCAGACTGAACTCAGTGCATGTAACTGGAACCCCTTAAAAACACTTCCTCTTGAAAATGCAGTACTACATTTTAACAAAATGTTTTTATCCATTCTTGACTTACATGCTCCTGAACGTATTATTAGAATGAAATCTAATACAGCCCCTTGGCTCTCCCATGAAACCAAAAAACTCATTCTCACTAGAAATAAAGTCTGGGCCAAATGGAGATCCCACAGAAATAACCCAGATCTTTTACACTTCCGGCAGCTTAGAAATCTAACTAAAAAGGCAGTGATAGCTGACAAAAAAAATTCTATGTCGAACTACAACAAACTCATCTTAATAATTCTAAACTTTTCTGGTCCTAAGTCAATAAACTCCTCTCCCCAGGAACTTCCAAAACACCTTCCCCACTAAATGCAGACCCTGATACCCCACAACAAACTGCAGATGCTTTTAACTCTTTCTTCACTGAAACTATACAAGCTCTAGCTAAACAACTTAATGCCAGCAACTTCTGTCCACCAAGTAACCTAACAAACTCCTCCTTTAAATTTTCACTACAACCTATCTCTACATCTTACATTCACAGACTTCTTCTCAAACTAAAACCATGTACCCCCTCTGCTGATAAGCTCCCTTCTCTCTTTCTTCAAAAGGCTGCCAAGGTTATTGCATATCCTATATCTATTCTCATAAATAGGACAATCAAAGAAGGAATCATCCCTGATATCTGGAAGGTCTCTCATATTATCCCACTTCATAAAGGTGGAAACTCCACAGACTACTCTAACTATAGACCTATTGCTCTCCTCTCACCTTTGGCTAAGATTATGGAGAAATGTATCCACCTTCAACTTGTACAATATCTCTCTCTTCATAACATAATAGCAAACTGTCAACATGGCTTTAGACCACATCACAGTACTACCACTGCCCTGCTTTCCTTTGTAGATACTATTAATCAGAACCGCAACAACAACTTACTCTCTTCTGCCCTCTTCATTGACCTCTCCAAAGCATTCAATATGGTCAACCACTCTTTATTACTTAATACTCTTGAATCCCTCTCATTTGATATCCCAGCCATTAAATGGTTTAAATCCTACCTTACAAACAGAAAACAAGCAGTTCTTTGGGATAACCACACTTCTTCTCTTTTGCCCGTTTCTATCGGCGTTCCACAAGGCTCTATCCTTGGCCCACTTCTCTTCTCCCTCTTCATTAATGATCTTCAAACTATAATCCCTCAAGCAACCTGCATTCAATACGCTGATGATTATACGCTCATCTGCTCAGCATCTTCTACCCCAGAACTTATCTCTCTCACCCAAAAAGTGTTTAATACCATAGAAACATGGTTCTCCAGTCGATTCCTCTTACTAAATGCTAAAAAAACTAAACTTCTTCTTTTTACCCCCACATCTAGGGCCTCCTCCTTACATTTCTCCATCTCCTCCAACAGTGCCACTGTCATCTCACCCGACACTTCAACTAAATTGTTAGGTATTACCATAGACAATAATCTATCTCTCATTCGACCAACACATTAACAACTCCATAAAACTAGTTAACAGAAAAATAGGATCCTTATATCGAATTAGACCATTTCTTACACCTTCTACTTGAATAAGGATTGCTCACTCCCATCTTATTACTACTCTTCTTTATGCTTCATCTATCTTTACCAACCTCAAAAAAAACAACCTTAACAAACTGGCAACCTGCTATAATAACATTGCCCGCTTCGCTACTGGTAACCCCTATAAAACCCATCACTGTCTTAACTTAAAACTTCTAGGCTGGCTAGAGTTTCAGAACTATCTTATAATCCATCAACTCTCTATTGCCCATAAAATACTGTACCAACCTAATAATACCCCGATACTCTCTCAACTCAATCCCCTATAACAATCTCAACTATCTCCGCTCTTCTAGTAAATTCCTGACAAGTACAATAAAATCAAATAACAATGCTGGTGACTCACTATTTACCAATGCTGTAGGGACACAATGGAATTTGTTACCTACTAATATAACAAAGATTACATCATTGCCTCTTTTCAAACAAAATATTAAACTGCATTTCCAAAATCACTGGCTTTGTTCCTGTAGTAAACCTGATTAACTTTCCACTAGTACTACCTAAATTTAAAACTATCTCTCTTACTCCTTTTTACTCTTTTCTCTACTTGGCTTTCTTTTCTCCTCCCACTGCTTCTCTACCTGTTATCTACCTTAACTTGCTCTCTTTTCCACAATTAATCCCTTCCTATTTTCCCTTATTTTCTTATTCACTCTACTTTCCTTACCTCCAATCCTTGTTTACTTTATCTGATAAGTATGTTTCAACTTGTATAATGTTATTTGGACTGTAATTGTGTGTTATAGTAATTAACTCAAGTAGTAGTACTTTACATTGAAGGGTTTGCTTGTTTTTGTTTTTTGCAAACTCTATTACTAACTCTATTATTATTATTATTTTTTGTATGATGGTTTTTCTGTATGTATCTTACTTCTGTGGAGCTTTTCTCCCCGGGTCGCTACTGAAAATGGAAATATCTCCAGCTAGACTAGCCCGGTCAACAAATGTAAAATAAAATAAATAAAATAAATATTACTGATATCCAAATCGTAAGTGTGACTGAGCAGCAAGACTATTGGAGTGGCTTTGTACAGTATCACTAAATACGTGCAAGTATTCTAGAGCTTAAATTATCTCTATACAAAACAGCCACAGTTGAAAGGTTTAAAAATATTTAATAATAATACATAAAAACACAAGACAAATCTTCTCAGTTCAACACAGTGCTAGTCAAGAGTTCAGAGATCACTGGAAAAAAAATTAAAATAATAATGTAGAATAGTCTGACATAAATCTAGAAAACAGCTAGTCTAAACTTACTATTTTCTATCTATTCCTTAAGAGAAACACTAAAGTCTAAGATCCTACTTACATACAGACAGAGCAAAGCAAGTGCTGGTGAGTGGTCAGTTCTGAAGACAAATGCAAAATGCTGTCCTTTCTTTCTGTCTTTAAATTAATTACACAGTACTGCTTGACATTACATCATTCTTGACACTTCTCTGATTTCCCAGGCTAACTGAAACACAGAATTTACATTACATCATTCTTGGCACTTCGCTGGTTTCCCAGGCTAACAGAAACTCAGAATTTACATTTTTTTGTAATGTGCACCTGCGGGAGGTCACAGCAATAAAAGACATTATATATGTAAAAATCTAGCAATTAACTCTGGTCTCAAAACAAAAGGAGGCATGTCTTAGCCTAGACATATTGTCTCTGAGCTCTGAGATCAAACAGTAATGCAATGCTTGACTTATTAGCTTTCGTCCAGCAGAGTGCACTGTGGTTACATTTTTGAAGTTCAACATTTAACACAGTTTTCTTTACATTTTAACAGGACAAGCCTGTGGATTATATTCATATTTACTATGACACAGAATTGTCTACAAAATTCTATCTAGCTAGCCTGGCAGCCTTCACAATCTTGTTAAGGGAAAGGTGTTATAAATGAATTTTCTGACTCCATGTGCATTCTGGGTAGGAATATAATTGTGGCCATGTACTGTCCCCATAGGTGTTTGGCTACTCCTATTACAATTATGTAATGTTTTATAGATATAGCTGTGTTATAGCTGCCTGACAGCTTAATGATAGACTGTATGTAGATTGTACCACTTCATAATGCAATCATCTGTGAGTTTACCAATTACTAGACATTAGGACAACTACAAGCAGCTACTACTGCCATTCCTTCTCATTTTATGACCTATTCCAGGCATAAAATAGTTAAACTTCTCTAAAGGAAATTTGTTGTTGCTACTTATTTCAATTGTTTCAATACTGATATGCAAGTACTAGAGTAGAAGAAGGGATATGCAGTGGTTAATTTTTAATAACATAATAGAAGCAGCTGTGTTTATTGAATGGAAGCAGAAATAAGTTGTAGTGCTATGCTTTATAAAAACTGACTACTCACACCTCTCAAATGTCCAAATATACACAGAATATCCAGATTTTTGCATCATATTTTTGGTCTGTTCCCCATAAAATATGTGATCTTCTGGCAAATAACTGAAAATTGAAGTCCGTAAATAATGACATACATTTCAGTTCTAGTTTTCATATTCTTCAGAAAATGCTTGTTAACACAAATCCTATTACTCTAGCAACTTTATAAGTTTATAAGCACAATATTTAAAATCTAACCCTATCTTTGGGCCTTTATCCAACCGTACATTTAGGATTTGTCCAGATTTCATACATTAAGAATTTGCGAGGTATGTGAATACTGCATTTGTCTGAGGTTATTTCATTAGATCTCTAGGAATATTACAAAGTACTTAGAGTATAAAATGGGGTCTATGACAAGTGCTCGAGCGCTACTAGTTTACAACACACCTGCTCGCTGCTACTTGCTCCAAACGGCAGGTGTACTAACTCCCTGTAGCTCAATCTTAATTTACTGCTTAGCCCTACCAACATTCAACCCAATGAAGCTGTATAGCCCTATCAGAATCCTAATTCTAACCCTAAAACTGGCACCCATTTGCAAAGCGAAGTCCCCATTCTCTAAATCTGAACTCCACTCCTACTCCCTACCCTAACATTTATCCAAAAAGGAATGCAAGGGGGCAGATGACAGCTATAAATAGCAAGGTAAGGGGTCAGATGCATTGCAGTAAGGCAGTTTGTGATGACAGATGGTAAGCTTGTAGGTGGCAAACAAGGCAGAGCTGAAATGACAGTAAAGTTAAGAATGGGAGAAGATAGATATTCAAGTATCTGACTTACATATTCCTTTCTAACTTTGATCCTGTACTATGATTTCATTACTTATGTTATTTTATTTATTTATTTATTTTTTATTTTTTTATTAATAAGTTTATTTCGAAATTGTTGACAGGGGTAGAACACTAATCCCAACAAACCTATTTCAGTCTCAGCCTAGGATTACAAAGACAAAAAATACACAATATTATATACAAACAGAAGTCATATTAACCAAAACATTTATAATACATCCAATCATTCCTGCTTTCACTTAATACCTGGGTTGATAATGAAGCATATTATCTTTCTGTGAAGCCTCTCAGTCTTTTTTTTTAAGTTATGGCTTCACTCAGTTTGTTACATCTTTTACTGAATTATCTTAGGTCTTTCCATTTAGTCTGTATAACTGAGACATGTTGGTAGAACCATCATCTTAGCCTGACCAACACCTGGTGCTCATTTCAGATTGGGACTCTCCCCTAACTTTACCAACCAGAATTCTGCTCACTAATTGTAGGCATTTTAGGAATATTAATGAGGTCATTCTGATACCTGTAATGGACCAGCTGCTGGAGAAACCCAGTGTGAATGATCTAGATTTTGTAGGTCATGGCTCTAACAGATACTCAGGAAATGTCATCCCAGTATGTCTATGCATACTACTCAGTGTGAGCCAAGGTTCATAACTGAACTCCATGAGCACCATAGATCAGGACAGATGAAACCTCAGATGAAAGCATGTTTTAGGTGTCTATATCAAACCATCTGTCGGCATTCGTTTGGGTGATGGCATGGACTATGCAGCTCAGTCTGACTTATCACTGAAATTCTTATTTGACTTTCAAAAGCTAGTGCAAGTACTTTCTTTCATTTGTCTTTATTGAAAGCCATCCTATACTATTTGTCCTCTATTCCTAACTTATCTGCTTATTGTCTACACTGTTACTGATTGTTTTTAGGAACCCACCTTACTTGTTGCTCTCGGTGCAACCCCGCTCCATTCACCCTCACTAGCACTTAGGCTCACTCCACTCCCCTACCCTGCCCCCATTTCCCACCCACCCCCACTATCCCTAGATTTGTACCTAACCTCTCCACCTATCTAACCTACACCAATCACTCTCTAGCAAACACCTCCCTGCCCACACATACTCCTCCCACTTACATGACACACTCACACTATCACAAGCCAATTACCATGCCCACAGTCTATCTCACCTTCCTCTTTCTTCTAGCATCAACACAGTACCTTACCTCCATACTTAATGGTAGCTTAACTACCCCTTCAAAACATACTTCCTTTCACACACCTCCTATCCATCACTACAGCCTACACATATTCCCAAGCAGTCACCACCACATTATTCTCCCACCTCCATCAGGAAGACTCCTCACAATCTCTACCAAATCACTTACTACAAATATATACATAGCCATTATAACCAAACTAACCAAACTCTTAAACCATATTAGCCATCAACTAATCCTAGCCAGAGACACACCCCAACCCAGGGCCAAACCCTTGCACAAATACTGTATCTATTCCATTTCTCTCACCCAACCAACCTCCCATCTCTAGACCAAAAAATAGCCTTCTACTACTTAGCGTAAATATCAGAAGCATAAATAACAAAGTGCACCTACTCCATGCTTTGATATCCACCTATTCCCCTGATTTACTATCCTTAACTGAGACATAGTTAAAACCAACATTACCAGACAGCAAGTTCCACCCACCTGGGTACAACGTATTATGAAAAAATAGACTATACAAAAAAGGGGGTGGGGTAGCATTACTTTACAAAAACAACCTAAAAATTTGTGCTGTTAATCCTCCAATCCCTTCCCTCAATACTTCTGAACTTCTCCTAGCCAAACTCAAACTTAGCGACAAAAAAAAATCAGTCAATGTTATCACTGGTTATATACCATCAGGCAACAATATTCCCTCCCTTGAATCCCTCATACACTAGGTTAATCAAAATCTTCATCAAGAAACCATCATCCTAGGTGACTTTAATATTGACTGGAACACTTGCTTAACCACTAACCCCACCAACCATATTAATCTCTACAGCTTCTCCCAAGTCATTCAATCTAGCACTAGGCTAGGAAATGGTAAAATCAAAGAAGGTCTCCTAGATTGGATCTTGATAAATAAGATCAGTACTCCATACCAAGCAGGAGTCCTTCCTGACACCTTTAGTGACCACCAACCCACCTTTTTACTAAAACACAAAATCCATGCCAACTCTGCCCCACTAATACAAACTACCCGGAACAAAAATAACTTTGGCCCAAACAAATTCAAACTCAAACTAAAATACCACAATTGGAATATACTAAAAAAGTACCCCTAGAAGAAGCTGTAATCCAATTCAACAACACTTTCCTAAAAATCCTAAATGCCCATGCCCCACTTCATATCACAAAACTCAAAATGAATACTGTCCCCTGGATCACCAGAGAGACTAAAACTAAGATTTCTCAAAGGAATAGAGTTTGGCATCACTGGAGAGCCACAAAAACTACAGCAATTAGAAAACAATTCCAAAAACTTAGAAATGAAACCAAAAAGCTATTCTCCAGGATAAAAATAATTATTTCCTATATCTGCAAAATAGGCACCAAAACAACCCCAAAAAATTCTGGGCAGGAATAAACTACTTCACCCCAGCAAACCCTCCACCCCATCGTAAACCTCCACAGGTAAAATCACTGACATACCTGATTCATTCAACAAATACTTAATAGAAACCATCACTAAACTAGTTCAACAACAGCCCACTGCTACTACCAATATCCCCAAACCTGCAGTCAGTTCCCAAACTACCTTCCAATTCCAACACATCCCTGCCAATTATGTCAAACATTTACTATCCAAACTTAAGCCTCCTACCCTAGCAGTGGATGGCATCCCAGTAGAATACCTCCAGTTGGCTGCTAATGAACTTGCCTACCCAATCTCAATTCTACTTAACAAATCTATATCAGAAAGCACCATCCAACCTATCAGGAAAGCCTCCTACATCATCCCTTTACATAAAGGTGGAACATCCACTGACCTCACCAACTATCATCCTATTGCCATCCTGTCCCCACTAGCAAAAATTCTTGGAAAATGTACACATTACCAACGTATGCCATACCTACTTAATAACCAACTTCTCTATCCTACATAGCATGGATTCTGCCCTGCTCACAGTACAACCACATCCCTTATTTCCTTTACAAACCTCATCAACCAAAAAAGGCAACATGTGTCATATTCTTGGACCTGTCAAAAGCCTTCAATATGGTCAACCATCCCAAACTACTCCACTCCCTTACTAATCTTGGCCTTAGTAATCATGCACTAGCCTAGTTCCAAAACTATCTACTTGGTAGAAACAAGCAATTCGATGGGACAATAACATATCCTCACTAATGCCTATTACCACAGGAGTCCCAAAAGGGTCCACTCTGGTACCCCTTCTATTCTCCATCTTCATTAATGATCTCCACAGCATATGCCAAGTTGCAACTGTTATACAATATGCTGATGACTCAACATTAGTCTGCTCAGCCAACGATCCACAAGAACTCCTCTCCATTACCCAAAAAGCCTTCCAAATTACAGAAACCTGGTTTCTTAACAAAAACCTATTACTTAATCCCAAAAAGACCAAACTTTTGCTATTTAAGCCAAACAAATCCATTTCAATGCCCAACACATTCAATATTGTGTCCAAAGATGGGGCTGTCATCTCTCCAGACACTCATACTAAACTGCTAGGAGTGACTGTTGACAATGACCTCAAGTGTGATCTACATATAAATCAAACTATTAAAAACATTCACAAAAAAACTGGGCAGTCTTTATAAAAACAAACCCTTTCTAACCCAACCTGCTAGAATAACCATAGCTCAAACCCACCTCCTCTCCACACTATTCTACGCCGGTCCCATCTTCACCAACCTACCCAAAACTGAAATGGCCAAGCTTAACATCTGCTACAATCAAATTGCCAAATTTACTACTGGTGTCCCCTACCGTGCCCACCACTGTCATTCTCTAAATCAACTTAACTGGCTTGAATTCCCAAATCTCCTCTCATTCCATCAGCTTTCTTTTGCCCATAAACTCCTACTACTTCCTGAAAACCCCCCAGCACTATCTAATCTACTTAAACTACAAACTAATACCAGACAACTTTGCTCAAGTGATAAAAGACTAATCAAGGTGACCAAAAGCAATAGCATAGCAGGTGACTCCCTCTTCCCTAACTACATCAGTAAAATTTGGAACTCATTACCTTCAGCTATTACCTCAGCCAACTCAATGGTTACATTCAAAAAGCTACTAAAAGAACATCTAAAACTCGCATGGCTATGCCCTTGCTACCCACCAGGTTGACCCATATCATACACACCCTCTGACCCACTGTCATGCTCCCTTTCACTTCTTTCCTTTCAAGAAGAATCATGACTCCTCCTTATAGTGCCTCACCTGCAAACACCCACACCAACAGTCTGCAATTATATACATTCCAACTTTAAACCCAACCGCATCTCACAAAACTAACCCTAACATCCACTATCAACCCCCTTTTACTTACATTTGTGTCAATCAATATTATTACCGGAAACCGGTACATTCTAAGTACTACTTTACTCTAATTTTAAACTATGGAATTTTGTTAAATCTTGTGACTACCAATGAATTTTGTACTTTGTAACTTTAAAAATATGGAATCTTGTTAAATCATGTGTTTTCCTATGAATACTTGCTTGCTATGTAGAAATCTCATACTTGTTTGTTCTTAATCTGTGCAGCTTTTCTCCCTGGGCCTCCACCGAAAATGGACATGTATCCAGTCGGACTCTCCCGGTCAACAAATGTAAAATAAATAAATAAAAATAAAATGTAATGAAGCTACATACTTTTTTACAGCTAAGGTTGCCATGATCCAGTGATCCTTACCCCATAGTGCATTCATATTGTGTTGCAGGCTATGTTTGTGGCATAAGGTGTAAGTGCAGTGACCTTAAATAAAGAGTACAGGTAATACAGGGCTCAAATCCAGTTTACAAATATTTTGGACTTTTATACAAGATTTGGAGAGGTGTGGAACAGTGTGTAGAAAATCAGTCATCAAAATGCAAAGAAATATTTCAATTCTGCTTAAATATTTAAATTACCGTTATAGTTACCATGTGGCAATACTTCTTTATACTTTTTTCCATGTTTTTAGCAAAAAAAGTTATCTGTTTGCATTTTTTTAGTTTGTTCTGGGACCCGAATCTTGTATTTTAATTTGCAGTTGTGGGAAGACTGTGTTTCTACATTATTTTGCACTTCTATTTTTACAAGTATAATTACTTGTAAAAGCTATATGTTTGTATATGGAACCCTGCTGGCCATGGTCTTGTAGTTTAATTTACAGTTGTGACAGGACTGCACACTACTGCCAGATGTGAGCCGTAGTCATGTAGTGCTGCATTTTTATATCATAAACAGTGTTACTGGTAAATTACTGTGTAGTCTGTGCGCCAACAAGCATAGAGCAGCTAGTTGGGTGTTATGGGGCAATACCTACAGATTTAGTAGAATTCGGTATTGTGAAAACATTATAGTTAGTAGAATTTACAACTGTTTAACATAATCTATCCCAAATAAAGCACCCATATTTGTCTGCTCTAACAAAACACCCTTAATAGCCTTCTAAACTCGATAAACCACACCCTTGTCATTCACCAATCAAAGGACTGGACAGTATGGATATGCAATTTCCTAACTTCTCTGTAGCCAGCTTGGTGCATATGGGCCTCTTAAGACAATATAGCAATTATCTCATGTTTACCGACAACCACTTAATCCTTAAAGAAGCAGACACAGTATGAGATAGGTGTACTTTAACAGTGGCACTGTAGGCTAAACTTTCGCATACAAGCAAACATCAGGTGGTCGAAACCACAGGCCTAATGGTTAAGGTGTTTGCCTTACAAATACAAGGTACAGGGTTTGAATCTCACAGGGGATAATTGTCTAGGCTTAAAATGGCTCGCAAGGGCAGTTAGCTTAGTACTAATCTATGAACCTATGAATCTATAAAACACCCACCTCTCACACAGGACACAGCACACACATAGACTACGTATGCTAAGACACATGAGTAATCTTCTTAAACAACAAAGATTGCCTAGACCTTCCATTGTCAAAGTTATGCCTCAGCAAGCCTAATGGCACTCAGAAAAAACAACACCTAACATCACACATACCCAAACACTAAGTCCTTAAGGCAAACAAGCACACTTTCCAGAACTCTTATCATGAGGAATTCCATTGTATAACATACTGATACCCCTCTAACCAGACTGAAGAAGGAGAAGATAACAGCTAGTTGTTCACCTCGAGCTAGGTTACACCAAATCACACACACACTTAAGTCATTACACCATAGTTACCAGTATGATTCCACCATAGTCCATGTAGGTATAGATGACCTGACATGTGCATCCGTGGACTATATGAAGAGAGACATTATGGAGCCTTCAGACTATGTGCCTCAAGCTAGTATGAGTCTAGCATTGAGAAGCATATAACAATCAAGTTATTATTAAAATCTCTTACATAGGTAAGTACTGGAAGTGATCATGTTATTATTACAAGATCTTACATAGGTAAGTACTGGAAGTGATCATGTTATTATTACAAGATCTTACATAGGTAAGTACTGGAAGTGATCATGTTATTATTACAAGATCTTACATAGGCAAGTACTGCAAGTGATCATGTTATTACAAGATCTTACATAAGTAAGTACTGGGAATGATCATATTATTACAACAGGATCTCTCACTTAGGTCAGTACTGGCAGTGATCAGAGTATTATTATTGCAGAGCTGTCCTTTGGTCAGTACTGGAAGTGATCTGGGTACTGTAACAGAATCCCCTTTTAACCACTTAGGTCAGTACTGAGTGTGTTCAGGGTATTATAACAGGGTCTTTCACTTAGGCCAGTACTGAGTGCGATAAGGGTATTATAACAGGGTCCCACTTAGGTCAGTACTGAGTGTGATCAGGGTATTATAACAGGGTCCCATAAAGGTCAGTACTGTGTGATCAGGGTATTATAACAGGGTCTCACTTAGGTCAGTAATGAGTGTGATCAGGGTATTATAACAGGATCTCACTTAGGTAGTACTGAGTGTGATAAGTGTATTGTAACAGGGTCCAACTTACGTCACTACTGAGTGTGATCAGGGTATTGTAGCAGGATCTCAGTTAGGTCAGTACTGATTGTGATCAGGGTATTGTAACAGGTTCCCACATATGTCAGTACTATGTGTGAGTGGGGTATTATAATAGGGTTCCACTTATTTCAGTACTGAGTATGATCAGGTATTATAACAGAGTCCCACACATGTCATTACTGAGTTTGATTGGGGTATTATAACAAGGTCCACTTCTATAAATACTGAGTGTGAGCAGACTAATATAGCAAGGTCCCACTTCTGTCAGTACTGAGAGTGAAAAGGCCCACTTATGTCAATAGTGAGTGTGATCAGGGTATTATAACAGGGTCCCACATACATCAGCAATGACTGTGACCAGGGTGTTATAACATGGTCCCCCTTATGTCACTACTGAGTGTGATTATGGTAGTATAACAGGGTCGCATGTAGGACAGTACTGAGTGTGATCTGGGTATTATAACATGAGCCTGCATATGCCAGTACTGAGTGTAATCAAGGTATTATAAAAGGGTCCCACAGTAGGTTGCCAACTGTCCAGAATTCTTCTGGACTGTCCAGAAAATGGAGGTTGCCTTTTCTGGACAATGTTTTGTCCAGAAAAAAATAAAATCAATTTTGGTGCACATTTTCTTTTAATTAAAAAAAATATATGTTTTTTTTTTTTTTTTTTAAGGTCATTCTTCTTTAGGAAAGCCCTTTGCATCTGGTCACGCAGACGCAGAAAACAAAAACAGGTCACAAACACTTGTTGCATGTGTGTGACGACCAATTGTTTACATTTGGACTGTGCAGTGGACCAAATAAGTTAGAGGTCGGTGTGTGTGTGTGTGTGTGTGTGTGTGTGTGTGTGTGTGTGTGTGTGTGTGTGTGTGTGAGTGTGTGCGTGTGTGCGTGTGTGTGTGTGCAGTGTGTGTGTGTGTGTGTGTGTGTGTGTGTGTGTGTGTGTGTGTGTGTGTGTGTGTGTGTGTGTGTGTGCGTGTATGTGTAAGAGGTAGGTAACATACTCTTCAACTGTCCAGGTTTTTGTAGAATATCTAGATTTTTGCTTCATATTTTTGTCTGTTCCTCATAAAAAGGATTGAAGTTGCTAAATAATGACAGACATTTGAGTTTTAACTTCATATCCTCTAGAAAAATGTATACTATCACAAATCCTGTTCCTCATCTTCTTTCGTCTGTTCCCGTTAGAGGTCACCACAGCGGATCATCTGTTTCCATTTCTTCCTGTCCTCTGCATCTTGCTGTGTCACACCAACCACCTGCATGTCCTCTCTCACTACAGCCATAAACCTTATCTTAGGCCTTCCTCTTTTCCTCTTACCTGGCAGCTCCATCATTAGCATCCTTTTCCCAATATACTCAGCATCCCTCCTCAGCACATGTCCAAACCAACGCAATCTCGCCTCTCTTGCTTTGTTTTCAAACTGCCAACTTGAGCTGACCCTCTAATATACTGATTCCTAATCCTGTCCATCCTAGTCACACCCAGTGCAAATCTTAACATCTTTAAGTCTGCCACATCCAGCTCTGACTCCAGCCTTTTTGTCAATGCCACCGTCTCCAACCCATATAACCTAGCTGGTCTCACAACCCTCTTGTAGACCTTCAATTTCACTCTTACTGGTACCCGTCTGTCACAAATCACTCCTGACACTCATCTTCACCCATTCCACCCTGCCTGTACTCTCTTCTTCACCTCTCTTCCACACTCACCATTACTCTGAACTGTTGATCCCAAGTATTTAAACTCATCCACCTTTACCAACTCTACTCCCTGCATCCTCACCATTCCTCTACCCTCCCTCTCATTTACACACATATATTCTGTTTTAGCCCTGCTGGCCTTCATTCCTCTCCTCTCTAAAGCATATCTCAACCTCTCCAGGGTCTCCTCAACCTGGTCCCTACTCTCACTACATATCACATGTCATCTGTAAACATCATAGTCCATGGGACCTCCTGTCTGATCTCATCGGTCAACCTGTCCATTACCACTGCAAATAAGAAAGGGCTCAGAGCTGATCCTTGATGTAATCCCACCTCTACCTTAAACGTATCTGTCACTCCCACCGCAGTCCTCAACAATGTCACACTACCCTCGTACATATCCTGTACCACGCTTACATACTTCTCTGCCACTCCCTACTTCCTCATACAATATCACAACTCCTCTCTAGGCACCCTGTCATATGCTTTCTCTAAGTCCACAAAGACACAATGCAACTCCTTCTGACCTTCTCTGTATTTCTCCAACAGCACTCTCAGAGCAAACATTGTGTCTGTTGTGCTCTTTCCTGGCATGAAATCATACTGCTGATCACTAATTATCACCTCCCTTCTTAGCTTCCACTACTCTTTCCCATAACTTCAAGCTGTGACTGATCAGTTGTATCCCTCTGTAGTTACTGCAGCTCTGCACATCACCCTTATTCTTAAAGATAGGTACCAAAACACTTTTTCTGCACTCCTCAGGCATCCTCTGACTTTCCAGAATTTCATTAAACAATCTGGTTAAAAATTCCACTGCCATTTCTCCTAAGCACCTCCATGCTTCCACTGGTATGTCATCTGGGACAACAGCCTTTCCATTCTTCATCCTCTTCATAGCTGTTCTTACTTCCTCCTTGCTAATCTGTTTCACTTCCTGATTTACTATCCCCACTTCATCCAACCTTCTCTCTCTCTTGCATTCTCTTCATTCATCAGCCCTTCAAAGTACTCTTTCCATCTACTCAACACACTCTCCTCACTTGTGAGTATGTTTCCCTCACTATCTTTTATCACCCTTACCTGCTGCACATCTTTACCAGCTCTGTCCCTCTGTCTAGCCAATCGGTACAGGTCCTTTTCTCCCTCTTTAGTGTCCAATCTCTCATACAACTCTCTATATGCCTTATTCTTAGCCTTCGCCACCTCCCTCTTTGCCATGCGCCTCATCTCCTTATACTCATGTCTACTTTCTTCATCTCTTTGACAATCCCACTACTTCTTCTTCACAAGCCTCTTCCTCTGTATACTCTCCTGTACTTCCTCATTCCACCACCAGGTCTCCTTGTCCTCCTTCATCTGTCCAGATGTCACACCAAGCACCTTTCTAGCAGTCTCCCTTACTAGCTCTGCTGTAGTTACCCAGCTATTCGGTAACTCTTTACTGCTTCCCAGTGCCTGTCTTAACTCTTCCCTGAACTCCACCTCACAATCACCCTTTTTTAACTTCCACCATTTAATCCTGGCACTGCTTTCACACTCCTCCTCCTCTTCTTGATCACCAACGTCAACCTACAGACCACCATTCTATGCTGCTTAACTACACTTTCCCCTGTCACCACTGCACAGTCTCCAATCTCCTTCAGACTGGCCCTCCTACATAGGATATAATCCACCTGTGTGCATCTTCCTCCACTCTTGTACATCACCCTATGCTCCTCCCTCTTCTTAAAATACATATTCACCACAGCCATGTCCATCCTTTTCACAAAATCCACCACCATCTGACCTTCTGCATTCCTCTCCGTAACACAACACCTACCCATCACTTCCTCATTCCCTCTGTTCACTTCACCAACATGCCCATTGAAGTCTGCTCCAATCACTTGTCTCTCACCCTTGGGTACACTCACCACCACTTCATCCAACTCACTCCAAAATGTTTCTTTCTCATACATCGCACACCCAACTTGTGAAGCATATGCACTAACAACATTCATCATTACACCATCAATTTCAAGCTTCATAAACATCACTCTATCAGACACTCTCTTCACCTCCAAAACACTCTTGGCATACTGTTCCTTTAGGATAACCCCTAACCCACTTCTCCTGCCATCCACACCATGATAGAACAATTTGAACCTGCCTCCTATACACCTGGCCTTACTTCCCTTCCATCTGGTCTCTTGCATGCACAATATATCAACCTTCCTTTTCTCCATCATATCAGCTCGCTCTCTCCCTATACCAGTCATACTGCTAACATTCAAAGTTCCTACCCTCACTACTACACTCCCAAACTTCCTCCTCTCTTTCTGCCTTCGAGCATGCCTTCCCCCTCCTCTTCTCTTTCGGCCAACAGTAGCCCAATTTCCGCCAGCACCCTGTTGGCTAACAGTACTGGTGGCGGTCATTGTTAACCCGGGCCTCGACCAATCCGGTATGGAAATATGAAATGTTCTCCGCATAAGTCATTTGGCAGAGGTTTTATGCTGGATGCCCTTCCTGATGCAACCCTCCCCATTTATCCGGGCTTAGGACCGGCACAGAGAAATGCACTGGCTTGTGCATCTAGGGCTGGGTAAAATCCTGTTATTTTAGCAATTTTCTAAGTTTAAGAGAGCAATATTTATAACCTGTCCCTATTTATTTTAGGCTTTGTCCAGATTTCTTACACTAAGAGGTTGAGGTATGTGTGACAGTAAAATGCCATAGTTAGGGTTAGCACGTGGTTAGTAATTTGCTTAGACTCAAATCCTGTATCTTAGCTATGGAAAAGAACAGCTTGAATCCTCTACCCCAACAACCAAACTGCATTTTTCAAGGAAATTAATTTCAGGTGCATTTTTCAAGGATGTAAATTTCAAGTACATTTTCAAGGAACTGTGGGCTTCAAGGGAAGAGGAGTTAATTGCTGTTCATGCTAAGTCTGTTTACAATGTGCAGCTGTTTTATTTAGCAAATGGGGTTTATATTATAACATCAAAGTAGTAAAATGTCGAATGTTATAATATCGAACCAAAAACAGCGAATGCTGAAAATAGCGAAGCTGCAGAACATCAAATTCTTTCCTAGGGAAAGAATTTGGTGAGCTGTTTCTGCCACTTTGCTATCTTCTCCACTGTGGTGCGAAGGTTACGGACCAGGTTAAGGTAAGTGTGCAAATGGACCAGGTTATGGTGAGTGTGGGAATGGGATAGTTAGGGACCTTAGGGTTAGGGAGCGAGTAAGGTGAGTGTGTGATAGGGGCCTTAGGGTCAGGGAGCGGGTAAGGTGACTGTGCGATAGTTAGGGACCTTATGGTTAGGGAGTGGGTAAAGTGAGTGTGTGATAGTTAGGGACCTTAGGGTTAGGGAGCGGGTAAGGTGAGTGTGCGATAGTTACGGACCGTAGGGTTAGGGAGCAGGTAAGTTTGGTGTGCGATAGTTATGGACCTTAGGGTTAGTGTTTGGGTTAAGGTAAGTGGATAGATAGTAGTGTATGTATGGTTTAGTGTAGGGTTATAAGTAGGATTTTAAGTGTATATGTGTGCATTATTTGTTTTGGTGTGCTTGTGTTGTGTGCGTGTTTCTCGGAACAGTGAATTTTTTCCCTGGGAAAAAATTCGCTGTTCTGAGCTTTCAATTATATCACATTTCGACATTCCAAGTTCGAGCTTATGGTGTTCTATATTTTGGGATTTTGATTATGTGATATACACCCAGCAAATGGTATCACTATTGTTGTTGTCTTTCGGCTTGTCCCGGTTAGTGGTCGCCACAGCAGAACTCCGGACCGCTAATGATTGGCAGTAGATTTTCACGAACACCGAGGTGCCAGCTCAACGTTCAACCTTCAGCAAAGACACGCCCATTTATGCATGCCTTTCGAACGCCCACCCAACCGAGGGGAGGACATGCAGACTCCACGCAGAAGGCACTCCCCACACTCCAGCCGAGAATCAAACGGGAGAACCTCTTGCTGTGAGGTAACAACTCTACTGCTGCACCACCGCAGCGATAAATGGTATCACTATTGTGGTACAGAATTGTAAATCAGTGTTATTAGCACAACAGGTAGCATATATGCATTTTGATGCAGAAGCCTGTGGCCTCTACACCCACAGCATGTAGAGGGATTGTTGATACTGTGTTGTATTTTAAAGGGGTGGATTGCTGCAGTCTTGAGTATGCCCTCATTTGGATGAGATGCCTAGTAACTATGAACCTGTTTTCACTTTGCCAGCCATTCCCTATTGCAATATTACCATCTTACCATTTTTTAATGTAACATAGACAATTTATTCTTCAAGGGCAGCAGGCACTGACTTTGTAGATGAAACACTGAAATACAGATTTATTTGCTACTAGCAAGCATTTCATTAGTTGCATATCTCTTTAATGTGGAATTATTCAGATGACTTTTACTTCTGCAGAGATTGTGCATATTGACTGATATTGGTAGATTGTAATGACAGAAGTTTCAATGGATTTTATGGTTGAAATGTACTGAATTGCACATTTTTTCATTATGGGTTTGTATGTTTTGTTTCTTTGCTTACTGAAAAAATGTTCAAAACTGTAAATTTAAAGCATGCTATAACAAGTGGTGATGTATTATACAAGGGATATAACTTAATTGTTGTGTATTATAATTTAATACAATCAGGAAGGTGAATCTAATGTCCTACAAATGTGTGCAAGGGGCCTGTGATTTGAAAACAGCCCAAAGTTAACTAAATCCATCACTGGTCAGATATATTTTCCTTGAATGTGAGTTTCAATGCTGTTTCAGTGAATGTGAGTTTCAAAGGCATAGAAGTTTTAATGCTAAGTCTGTTTTCATTGTCAGACTGTATTGCTTTGTTTAGCAAATGTCTATGAGTGTTTGTGCTATAAAATTTGAAATTAAATGTTTAAATTAAATCTGAATATCTGTAATCATTGTAGAAGTAAAACAGAAAACAGTATGCACACTGAGAGTTTTGAACCGAAATAGAGAAATAGCCAAGTAATAGGACAGTGGAATGGCTGCATGGGGGGGACCAAGATTGCACACAATTTGCTTTCACATACATGTCCAGAATTTTTGACATGGAAAGTTGGCAACACTAGTCCCACTTATGTTGCTACTGAGTGTGGTCAGGGTATCACAACAGTGTCCCACTTCAGTAAGTACTGAATGTGATCAGGTTATTATAACAAGGTCCTACTTATGTCACTATTGAATATAATCACGATATTATAAAAGGCTCCCACTTACATTGGTACTGAGTGGGATCAGGTTTTTATAGCAGGGTCCCATATAGGTGAGTATGGAGTGAGATCAGGTTATTATAACAGGGTCCTACTTATGTCATTATTGAGGATGAATCAAGTATTATAACAGGGTCATACTTAGGTGACTATTGAGTGTGATCAGGGTATTATAACAGGATCCTGCATATGCCAGTACTGAGTGTAATCAAGGCAGTATAAAAGGGTCCCACTTATGTTGGTACTGAGTGTAATCATGGTATTATAACAGGGTCCCACTTATAGCAGTAATGACATTAATCAGGGTAATATAATAGTGTCCCAGTTAGGTAAATAAATGGAATAATAGGAGTATTATAATTATTAATTCAGCTACTACTGTGATCCTTACCTACAAATATCTAGCAAGTGTAGGAATGAATGAATGACTTACACATGGATACACATTGTGACAAAACTTTAAATGGGGTTTATCATTCTTCTGTATAAATGACTGGTGAGAGGAACTCCCAATTCTGCAACAATCTTAATAGACTGATCAGAGACGGCCTCCTATATAATACAAGATCAATGTCAGAAGCCTTGTGAGGGGGCTCCCGGAACTTAATGTGTGAACCATTGGAGTAGGCATAGAGGAGGCATGATTGGGCCTTTCAACTGTATTAAGAAAAGTCATGTTTAAGGGGTGATACCAGTGAGCAACAGCTGTGAGTTCACAATCTGATAACATGAACATGATGACCTGGGAGATATGCTAAAGTACTATATAAATTTAGAGGGTAGTGCTGCATGGAGCACCCCTTAGCGATGTATGCATGTGCTGGGATTGTTCAGCAACATTGATAGAACTCCGGTAGCAGTGGAAGTGCCATAAGACTCTCCTGCAGAGCAGCAGCAGTAAGCTGAATACAGGGTAGATTAGAGTGGCAGCTTCTCTCAGGGTGGGTATAGGACAGACCATTTGAGCCAAAGCAGTCCTTATCTTGTATTATGCATATTTCTACAACTATAATAGCAAGTCGGCCTTTGATTTTCAGTTGCTGATGACAAACTCAACCATGTTTTGTCTTTTTTCTGAGCATACTGAGAGGTTAGAATCAAATGCTGGTATATGCAAAGGAAGTGTCAAACAACATTTATGTGATTCAGACTTAGATATTATAAATGAGGTAACTTTAAATTAATCCTTTATGGTGATTTTTGTTTGTTTGTTTGTTTGTTTGTTTTTTTGTTTGTTTTTTACCTTGGATAGAAGATAAAGTTTGAAAAGTAAGCAGGGTCTGCAATGCATTTTTTATATTCAAAGATGCCAAGCCGCTCCTTGCAAACTGTTTCCTCATCTTATTGAATAGATCTGAGGCACACAAACAAACATGCACACATACATACATACAACATACACACTTTTGCACCCCACCCCCATACACACACACACACACACACACACACACACACACACACACACACACACACACACACACACACACACACACACGTGTTACATACTCATTTAAAGATACCCATGCAAGGTCGATGAATGACTCCTTTTATATTAATGCAATGTGTCCAGTAGGTGGAGCTACTTGTAAAGCAGTTGAATACTGATCTTGCAATAAACTATGAAAGGCTGTTGGAGAGCACAGTTTTTAGGCCACATTCTGGAATCTTTCCCTGTTTAGGAAGAGAATACTTTTACTTCTTTTTATAAGCCTAATATGATGCCAGTTTTTTTTTTTTTTTAATCTTAAATAATTTTGGTAATGTCATGACATGAAAAAATGCATTTTAATCATTCATACCTGTGGTAGGAATACTGTCAGATGGTTTATTTTCTGAGCATGTGACTTCTGAGCCATAACTCCATACCTTAAAAAAACAAGCACATAAAAATTGTAAACTTTATATTTAACTATAATGATAAATCTGCAAAATGAATGGTGGTAAATTAAGCTGGTTTCTCTAAATAATAAACTACAGTATCTGTTTTCAGATAACTTCTACTAGGCTCTTGTCATGTGTGGAATCTACTATCAGATAGCAACTACTTAGTCGTTGTTTTCTTTCACAAGTTACTATAAAATGTGGTGGAACTGTTCTGTTCCCATCTTCTTTTACTATCAGTACAGTTACTGCATATTTATCTAGCATATTAAACATTATGGTCCATATTTTGCCTGCATGACCTATTCACAAGAAGGCTGTTGCAGAAATCTTGGCCTGGTTTGAGTTACTTTGTAAATGTGGCACTAAGTATACTCGATATTGTTGCTCCAGTAAAGACGTTTAGAGTAAAAACATACTTCTCAGCCTTGGATATCCAGCAAAATTAAAGCACTAATAACTGACCATTTACCGTCTGTGGATCAGTACACTACACTGGTCAACAAACGTAAACAAATCAATAAATACAAAAATAAATATAACCAACTTAGTAATAAGTATAGAAAATAAATAAATAAAGAAGTCAGCAGTCATTAAAAAATGTTTTTATCTGGAGGTAACATCATGTTCTTCCAAATATTTTTGGAAGAGCACCAATAAACTTTTATATCCAAAGGAGCAGCCCACTGCTTCACTGACCCTAGAATCAATAACCAAAATCTCTGGAATTATTTAGAAATTGCTTCATAGAAGTCAACCCTACCTGTCCCACCCTGTCCTATCCAAAGCATCCATGATATGGCTAATAAAAACATTAGCTTGGACATGTCATTTGACTAAGAGGACTAAAGAGCTGTTAAAAAGCTGTTTCCAGTGGTGCAAGGTTTGAGTCCCTTAGCCTCCATTGCCTGTGCGAGTCTGAGCAAGTCAATTAACCATACACTACTCACAGGCTGAATCTAAAAATGGTCCATGGAGATAAGTGCTCTACTCTGGGAAACAAATACAAATAGTAAATTAATAAAACCATTACTGTTTCAGTGAACTGAACAGTGGCTATGTGAGAAAGATTTTTCTCAAAATAAGACAACAGACTCTGTATGCTTTTGGCTTCAGAAAATATTGTCACTAAACACTGTATTACGCTGCTGAAACTATCAATTCTTAAAAATGGTTTGTTGTTGTTGTTGACCTGTTCCAGATCATGTTAAAATAATTTGACACCATTAGCAGTGAACGTCTTGTCAGCAGGATGACTTTATTATGCAAGCACCAAATTATTATAAACTGGTTTAAACATTGCTGAAGACAGAATATACAGAGTTCGATGGAGTCGCTAACATTCTACCAGGCACTTTGGAATGGAATGTGTGTGTGTGTATACATTTACATACACACACACACATATATATATATGTGTGGGCATATGTATGTATATGTATATATATAAACACACACATATATACTGAATGTGATCAGGTTATTATAACAGGGTCCTACTTATGTCATTATTGAAGGTGATCACAGTATTATAACAGGGTCTCACTTAGGTGACTACGGAGTGGGATTAGGGTATTATAACAGGGTCCCATATAGGTGAGTACGGAGTGAGATCAGGTTATTATAACAGGGTCCTACTTATGTCATTATTGAGGGTGATCACAGTATTATAACAGGGTCATACTTAGGTGACTATTGAGTGTGATCAGGGTATTATAACAGGATCCTGCATATGTCAGCACTGAGTGTAATCATGGTATTATAATAGGGTCCCACTTATATCAGTAATGGCATTAATCAGGGTAATATAATAGTGTCCCAGTTAGGTAAATAAATGGAATAATAGGAGTATTATAATTATTAATTCAGCTACTACTGTGATCCTTACCTACAAATATCTAGCAAGTGTGGGAATGAATGAATGACTTACACATGGATACACATTGTGACAAAACTTTAAATGGGGTTTATCATTCTTCTGTATAAATGACTGGTGAGAGGAACTCCCAATTCTGCAACAATCTTAATAGACTAAGATTGATCAGAGACGGCATCCTATATAATACAAGATCAATGTCAGAAGCCTTGTGAGGGGGAGCTCCTGGAACTTAATGTGTGAACCATCGGAGTAGGCATAGAGGAGGCATGATTGGGCCTTTCAACTGTATTAAGAAAAATCATGTTTAAGGGGTGATACCAGTGAGCAACAACTGTGAGTTCACAATCTGATAACATGAACATGATGACCTGGGAGATATGCTAAAGTACTATATAAATTTAGAGGGTAGTGACTGCATGGAGCACCCCTTAGCGATGTATGCGTGTGCTGGGATTGTTCAGCAACAGTGATAGTACTCAGGTAGCAGTGGAAGTGCCATAAGACTGTCCTGGAGAGCAGCAGCAGTAAGCTGAATACAGGGTAGATTAGAGTGGCAGCTTCTCTCAGGGTGGGTATAGGACAGACCATTTGAGCCAAAGCGGCCCTTATCTTGTGTTATGCATATTTCTACAACTATAATAACAAGTTGGCCTTTGATGTTCAGTTGCTGATGACAAACTCAACCATGTTTTGTCTTTTTTCTGAGCATACTGAGAAGTTCGAATCAAATGCTGGTATATGCTAAGGAAGTGTCAAACAACTTTTATGTGATTCAAACCTAGATATTATAAATGAGGTAACATTAAATTAATCCTTTATGATGAATTTTTTTGTTTGTTTGTTTTTTTTTTGTTTTTTACCCTGGATAGAAGATAAAGTTTGAAAAGGTAGGCAGGGTCTGCAATGCATGTTTTATATTCAAAGATGCCAAGCCCCTCCTTGCAAACTGTTTCCTCATCTTATTGAATAGATCGGAGTCACACAAGCACACATACAAACACGCACACATACATACACACTTTTGCACCCTACCACCCCCCCCCCCCAAACACACACACACACACACACACACACGCACACATGCACACACGCACACACAAACACACACACGTGTTACATACCCATGCAAGGTCCCTGAATGGCTCCTTTTATATTAATGTAATGTGTCCAGTAGGTGGAGCTATTTGTAAAGCAGTTGAATACTGATCTTACAATAAACGGTGAAAGGCTGCTGGAGAGCACAGTTTTTAGGCCACATTCTGGAATCTTTCCCTGTTTAGGAAGAGAATACTTTTACTTCTTTTTATAAGCCTAATATGATGCCAGTTTTTTTTTTTTTAATCTTAAATAATTTTTGACAATGTCATGACATGAAAAAATGCATTTTAATCATTCATACCTGTGTTAGGAATACTGTCTGATGGTTTATTTTCTGAGCATGTGACTTCTGAGCCATAACTCCACACCTTAAAAAAACAAGCACATAAAAATTGTAACCTTTATATTTAACTATAATGATAAATCTGCAAAATGAATGGCGGTAAATTAAGCTGGTTTCTCTAAATAATAAACTACAGTATCTGTTTTCAGATAACTACTACTAGGCCCTTGTCATGTGTGGGATCTGCTATCAGATAGCAACTACTTAGTCGTTGTTTTCTTTCACAAGTTACTATAAAATGTGGTGGAACTGTTCTGTTCCCATCTTCTTTTACTATCAGTACAGTTACTGCATATTTATCTAGCATATTAAACATTATGGTCCATATTTTGCCTGCATCACCTATTCACAAGAAGGCTGTTGCAGAAATCTTCGCCTGGTTTGAGTTACTTTGTAAATGTAGCACTAAGTATACTCAATATTGTTGCTCCAGTAAAGACGTTTAGAGTAAAAACATACTTCCCAGCCTTGGATATCCAGCAAAATTAAAGCACTAATGACTGACCATTTACCGTCTGTGGATCAGTACTCTACACTGGTCAACAAACGTAAACAAATCAATAAATACAAAAATAAATATAACCAACTTAGTAATAAGTATAGAAAATAAATAAATAAAGAAGTCAGCAATCATTAAAAAATGTTTTTCTCTGGAGGTAACATCATGTTCTTCCAAATATTTTTGGAAGAGCACCAATAAAAGTTTATATCCCAAGGAGCAGCCCACTGCTTCACTGAACCTAGAATCAATAACCAGAATCTCTGGAATTATTTAGAAATTGCTTCATAGAGGTCAGCCCTACCTGTCCCACCCTGTCCTATCCAAAGCATCCATGACATGGCTAATAAAAATATTAGCTTGGACATAGAACTTGACTAAGAGGACTAAGAAGCTGTTAAAAAGCTGTTTCCAGTGGTGCAAGGTTTGAGATCATTAGCCTCCATTGCCTGTGTGAGTCTGAGCAAGTCAATTAACCATACACTACTCACAGGCTGAATCTAAAAATGGTCCATGGAGATAAGTGCTCTACTCCGGGAAAGAAATACAAATAATAAATGAATAAAACCATCACTGTTTCAGTGAACTGAACAGTGGCTATGTGAGAAAGTTTTTTTCTCAAAATAAGACAACAGACTCTGTATGCTTTTGGCTTCAGAAAAGATTGTCACTAAACACTGTATTACGCTGCTGAAATTGTCAGTTCTTAAAAATGGTTTGTTGTTGTTGTTGTTGTGAGCCTGTTCCAGATCTGTTAAAAGCATTTGACACTATTAGCAGTGAACGTCTTGTAGGCAAGATGACTTTATTATGCAAGCACCAAATTATTATAAACTGGTTAAAACATTGCTGAAGACAGAATATACAGAGTTCGATGAAGTTCATAACTTTCTACCAGGCACTTTGGAATGGAATTTGCGTGTGTGTTTGCGTGTGTGTGTGTGTGTGTGTGTGTGTGTGTATATACATTTACACACACACACACACATATATATATATATGTATGCACATATATATGTGTGTGTGTATGTGTGTGTATATATATATATATATATATATATATATATATATATATATCTCTCATTATATACACATATATATATAAATAAAAAAAAAATATATATATATATATATATATATTACATCTGTGTGTGTGTGTTTGATCTCACATCTTGGAACTCAAACTGCTGAAAGTGCAGTTCAACAAAACTTCAGTACATCAAGACTGACTTGTCCAAATATAGATTACCAATTCCATAGTGGTATTGCAGAACAAGTTCAGTTTTTGTGTTTTTATTGATGAAATAATTATTGGTATAGTAGTTGGAGCTTGCTGGTGTACATGGTGATACAGTTGGGATACGCAGACTTACCTTTTCCCACTGTAGTGTTATCTTGGTATATATAATATGCAGAGGATGTGGGGGATGCAGAGGGGCTTGCCCCCTGCAAAAATGTGTGCTTTGGTTTGTTTTGTGCATTTTCTTTTGTTTGTTTCGGGGAAGTGATGTTCGATGTACTGAGGTTGCACTGAACTGCACTTTCGGCAGTTTGAGTTCCATGATATGAGATTCGGTAAGTGTATTTTCATTAAAAAGAAGTAGACCCATATATATATATATATATATATATATATCTATATATATATCTACATATACATATATATATATATATATATATATATATATATATATATATATATATATATATATATATATACATATATATATATATATATATATATATATATATATATATATTTATATATATATATATATATATATATATATATATATATATATATATATACACATATATATACACACACACACACACACACACACACACACACACACACACACATATATATATATATATTATATATATATATTTATATATATGTATTTATATAAATCAATTTATATATATATATATATATATATATATATATATATATATATATGTGTGTGTGTGTGTGTACATACATATATATATATATATATATATATATATATATATATATATATATATAGCTACACACCAATGAATCAGCACTCAATTAAAATATGATGGTGAAAGGTCCACAAATAGTACGGGACACAAAGTGATGAAATAATATTCATGTAGTAAAGTCAAAATTTAATCAAAATACATCCAAAGTACATCCAACTGCATTCATATAAGAAGGCAAGCCAGCAAGTATCACTCAAAACTACTCGGCTGAATGAAAAACAGCATACATTTTTCGTCATAGCATTATCAGTGCAGTAAAAGCAAGCATAACAATCAGGACTTGTATATGCCAGCATCTTAAAGAGACAGCACACAACTTCAAAATAAAATCCACCCTGAACCAATATTTCATGTTTATCAAAATACAAATAATTATACATAAATTCCAATTAATTTAGTATATTAAACAGCTGATATAATACAAGACAACTAAAAATATTAATTTAGTCCAGGCTTATATATTGTACCCCAATTAATAATCCAAAACTTTTCTTTTTAATGAAAAGTTTATGTCTAGATAACTTAGATAAATGACTTTCTATTACTGCATCAATACCCACAAAATAAAATGAGCAGAAACATGATCTAATTGATGTTTGAAGAGTGCACTTCTCATCCTTTTACAATTTATATCACTCAAATGCATTTTAATTATATGTTTAATGGCCCTAGAAGTCTGCCCTACATAGAATGCCCCACACTGGCATATTGCCATGTACACCACCCATTCAGTACTGCAGGTGATCAAATGTCTAATATCAAACAGTTTTGATGTATTCGCTGAAGTAAAAGATTTAGTTTGAGAGACCACCTTACAATACACACAGTTTCCACAATGGGTACAACCATGTGGCTGATTAGCATTAAATGTACACTTCCTGTCCATAAAACTCTTCTTAAACAAAGAAAGATATTCACAAATACTTTTACCTCTCCTATGGCCAAAATGGCAATAATCACCAAGACATTGTAAAAAAAATTAATTTGATTTTAAAAGATGCAAATATATATTTATTTTTTTGCCTTTGTTAACCGGGAAAGTCTGACTTGGAACAAGCCAATTTTTAGTGGAGGCCCAGGGAGAAATGCTCCAGATGCATGTCTTTGTAACATGGAAAGAAACCGGAGCACACGAACACAGGGAGGACATGCAGACTCCACACTTGAAGGCACCCCAGCCAAGAATTGAACTGGAGAACCTCTTGCACACACACACACACACACACACACACACACACACACACACACACACACACACACACACACACACACATATAGATATGTACATTTTCTGTTATGTAGTTTTAGTGCAGATTATTCTGGATAACCACATGATGGCCATTCATTTCTCTGATGAAGTGTTTTATATTCTTGTGTTGATGTTTTTCCATTGCACATAATTTTTGTGGAGCTTTTCTGTCTCGAAGTGCAAATGCTCAAGACCATAAGATTGAAGTTTTAATAATAATAAAATAAAATAAAAACAATTTTGTTTTACATTTTTGCAGGGGGCAAGCCCCTCTGTACCCCCACACCTCCTACTAAATAAATATATTAACTCCAAAATTACACTACAGTGAGGAAAACAGTAAATTTCCTGTTCTGTGCTGTACAAAGATCTCATTCAAAACATTCAAAGTTTCAAAACTTCAGTCTTATGGTCTAGACCATTTGCAGTTTGAAGTTTTGAAACTTCAAGCTTGTGAAGTGAACCTCAATTATCCCCTCCTACATGATGTACCTGGAGGGGACAATAGAATAGTGTGGGAACAGGCCTCTGGTGTCTCAATAGTTGAAGATGATTGGGTAAGTAAGTCCTGTACTTACGGGAGGAGTGATTGGAGTGAGTACAGTCCCCTCTCCACAGCCCTCTCAACTGCAGCCTCAACCGGGCTCCAAAGCTCCCAGTGTTTGCGGCTTACCAAGCTGCCATTCACCACAGGGCACACAGGACTGGTGCTATTACCCCCAACCTGTGAAGATGTCTCTGAACAGGCAGGGGAGATGGTGAAGGAACTTCACCTGGGAGACAGTGACTATGCTGTTCCAGGGCTTTCTGGACCAGCAAGAAAAAGTGACGTAAAAGAAGCAGGGAAACAATGGAGAAAAAGTGAGAGAAAGAGAAATGGAGACAATAAATGGATCATGAATAAGTTGTCTTTTATTTAATATCAGGAATTGAAGCATTTATTCATTTAATCAGAAATTTATATTAACCAGTGTTACATTTTTTCATTTGTCAATGCAACGAATGGCTTGTGTGAACTACTTCTTGATGGGATTTTATGTTATACTTTCATCTCTGATATAAATTAAGAACTACTTTACTTTCTATAATGAGATTTCATAACCAATGTGCATTAAAATACTGCAGCAGTAAATACTGATTTCTATTGATGGTAAATGGTTTGACTACAGAAATACTAACTGTTAATATAATGCAGTTTGTTCTACTTCAGCAGTTCAGTGTAATACATTAACATATCTGGTTTATGTAGTGACTATGGACTGATGATCTCACAGTAATAATCTATGAAAATAAAGCCTGGTACTGCATTATTGAAAGTTACAAATTTTTAAAGGAGCAAACACTTTAATTTTACTTAATATTATCTAGTATTTTTCATATCTATGAGCATGCTGCACCAATCTGCAGACTCTCTGCTGGAACTGGGCCCTATTTTAACAAATCTTCCCAGGTGTTAGTGAGAAAAGAGAAAGAAAATGAGACAAAGAAAGTTGTTTACTCAACCCATTTGTGTGGGCATAGTGGCTGAAAGCCATACCTCTTTACTCCTATGATTTAGGCATAGCACTATGATTTTGGCCCTCCTGTAATTTAGGCATAGAGCTATGATTTTGGCCCTCCTATGATTTAGGCATAGAGCTATGATTTTGGCCCCCTATGATTTAAGTATAGGGCTATGATTTTGGCCCTCCTATGATTTAGGCATAGCACTATGATTTTGGCCTTCCTATGATTTAGGCATAACACTATGATTTTGATCATGTATAACAAAATTTTTATATATGCCTTTTATATATATTTCTTTCAGTTTATTAATAGTTTTTTATGATTTTAGGTTAGTAAATATAGGGTCCCTTTAAGAATGAGAATGATGATTACTGCTGCTTGACATCAGAAATGCATTTATGTTCATTGGTTGATACTGATATAAATGTCATCTGTGTTTTAAGTGAATGTGATCTGTTGAAGCAATTTATATTGCGAAAGCTCTCATCCTGTAATTAAAGTATCTTTTACTTTTTACTTGGTGCACTGCATATTTGTTATTATACAGCCGTGTTTCCGCATTGGTGATTTGCTTTCTTCATTATAGATGAATTTGGAGACTTCATGTAGAATTGTAGAAAAGTTGTACATCTGAAATCCTTGATGAAGAAAGTTAGTTATTTGTGGTCTGATTGGAGCAATGAGTAGGGATACCTTGGGGATGGTACACAGAGGTGATATGTTTGTTACACCAGTTCAAGTATATTTTGTCCTCTAGTCAGTTCTTTAATATTATCATCCAAGGAGCTCATGTTTATACAAACTAAGAAGTTTTGTGCATATTGTGTATTGGTGGTATAGGTCACCCAGACTATCACTGAGTAGGACTGTAGCATTCCTACTTATGGAGTACAGCAATAATATTTAGTATTGTTGTATAATTTTTCTGGGGACATACAGCAGGTCCTTTAGCATACTATGATCTAGTAGCTGATTCAATGTAAAGTGATTTGAATCTCTGTAAGCTCCACTTGTGGGTCTCTATACATCTGTCTCAAGTTAATATGGTCTCTAAGAAATTTGGATAAGCCACCACAGTTCCTATCAGGTCTAAGACAGCAGTAAGCACAAAATCCAAGTACTGAGGGAGAGTTCTCTGGACACTTAAGCTATGTCTCTGTAACAACAAATACACGGATGCACTCTAAATGCAGGAGGATTTCAAGGTCAGGCAGTTTATTGTTTAGACTTCTAAAGTACAGCCATCTTGATATGATCTAGTGGTTGGTTTGTTTTGGAAGTTTGGTTGAAAGGTCCATTACCTGAACCCTACCAAAAAAGGCAAAACTGAGATAACAAAAGCTTTCAGCAGTATGCAGAATTCTTGTCAGGAGTGGTGCAAACAGTCCTTGGTGATGCAAGTATGGCTGGCAAGTATCTCATCCTATGCTGACACATACCGGATTTTCCTAGAATGACACTAGATATTTAACCGATTAGAGCCAGTTATCTTTCCTTTACACATCAGCATCATTCTTGGTGATAAAAGGCTTCATCTCAATAGTGGGTGTCTCTCCTAAACTGTGACATGCATGGAGAGCACTGTCATGTCTCTCTGTGTATCTTACAGAGTGTTGCCCACCAGGTCATTTACCCAAATATGAGTTACCATTATGTCAGAATGTAATACTCATATTATTCTGGTTTAAGGGCCCTCAGGAACCTTGTAACATCAGAAGTCTTGGCTCCTGAGGGACAACTCACTATCATCCTGCTGATGTCCACTCTCGATACTGTGGAATCAGTGTACCTAACTGTAGAGTCACTATTCAAATACATTTCTGTATTTGTTTTTAGTTTGCATTAGAGTAATAGATTCAGGATATGCTGTTTCCTGGTGACTTTCAACTATGCTATCATTAATCAGTGTTGTAGTGCTTGGTTTGTGCAGGGCCTTGCTTCTACTAGACTACTGAGGCTTTGGCAAGGATTTTTTAACTGCTTCAGCATATGATAATTTAGTGTGTGTATGTGTGGAGAGTGGTGTAGATGCGTGATGTTCACGGAATGTGTTTGTGAAACTGTGGCCTCAGTGTTTGGATAGGCATTTGCATCGCTCACAGACAGTGGCAAGTTAAGTAAAAATGCATTACCTGTGAGTATCAGGCAAATTGTACATTGTCTGAGTGGACCAAGTGCTATGAGGCTGGTAACAGAGAGAAGACTAGCTGTCAGGTCTTCCATTTCAGACCAAGGATGCTAGTGGTGTGAAGGAAGGATAGGGGGAAATAATAGCAGTTTGGTCCTGGATTAAGGTATTATTTAAATAAAATAAGTTTGAGCACTAAGATAACAGTATGAAGTAAATATTGTAGTCTAGATTCACTGTAGCTGTAGTATAGTCCCAGTTCAGGTTTGCTGTCTCTAGGCCTGTTTGTTAGCAGTGGCTGTTTGTTCTGAGCATATGTACCAAGCCACCTTGGATTAGCAGAAGAAGCCTTTCTTCATTTTATTGAAAGGATTGTGTTGATTGGCCACTGGCTGGTAAAGGTTGGCTTGTCTAGGGCTTGGAGTAAGCACTCATTGATCCTTTTGAGCTTGTTTTAAGTTGTTTCAGGTTGTACCTTCTGGTATTTAGGCCCTGCCTTTGAGAGGAATTCTGTTTATTCACACCGAGCTGAACGGAGAAGGGGCACTGACCACAACTCTGATCTGTGATATGTAACAAGAATTATCCTAGGTTTTTTTGCTTATTTTTACTAGTTATTGCTTATTCTTACAATTTATAGCACTTTTTTATTGTCTGCTGCCTATTATTTATTACTGTATTTTATTGCTATAAACTAATCTGCACTATTGTACTGAAATTTACAGGGCCTGTTAAATCACTTTTGTTACTGTCACACTATTTGTAAAGCTATTTTAGCTAGTTTCACTCTGTGAAAGGTGTTAACTGGAGATTTTCTCCATTTGTTAAGCATCTGTTTGTTTGTTCTAATTTCCTGCCAAGGAGTGTATCATATAATGGATTTATTTGCAGTTAAAACATTATGTAGAGTCTCCTTCCTCCTTTATCTGTTTAAAACTTTCATTTAGTGTCTCACTGCTGTGTTTCTGCTGTGATAAACATTTCTGTAGTGCTTTCTGACTAAAAGAGTGTAGCTAGTAGCTGTAGCATAATTTCCCATCCTCTCTCCCTATTGGTGTCTTGTTTGTATACTTGGTGGCTTTGCAGTTGCCCGTCCCTACTATAAATTTGATCTGGGACGCTCCTCCCAGTCCAGTGTCATTAACTCATTCTACCTAATACAGAGAGAACATTTGGGAAGCTTACCCCTTTAGTTTCTTAACCTTGAATTATCTAATTAACTCCTTTCTCCCTTTCCACTTTGGCAAATATGGATGGACAGTTTCCTATGGTTTCTCCTGCCAGCCTGGTTGATATGGGCATCCTGAGACAGTGTAGCAACTGGCTCATTTACACAGACTATTACTACCACATAGGAACATAATTTGTGAGAGATGCAGTTGCATAAAGAAGCTAGAGTCCTTGCTCTCTCCCCCACAAGCCAGTATATCTGGCACTGAGAAGGTTGTCAACACAATCACTACACCTCAAACACCCCCCACAGACATCCACATATGCAGAGGTTCTCAACAAAACCAAACCTAAAGGAGACCTCAGAGGCAAAAACACATGAGAACTCCACAACCCTCCACACCACATACCATGCATAGTCCACACACCAGTGTATCTCAACCACTAAGGCCTAACCATAAACCCAAAATATTAGTCATAGGAGACTCCATTGTGAGACACACAGATGTACCTCTCACCAGCCTGGATAAAGAGAAAGTCCGGTTAGTGTTAGTCAGGTGCCATAATCCGCCATATCAGACACGCACTCAAGTATCTCAGCAACAGGTACTGTTATGACTCTGTCATAGTCCATGTTGGCATGAACGACTTGAGACATACCTCCCTGGCCTATATGAAGGGAGACATGATTGAGCTTGCTGAATATGGGTCCCAAGCAGGTATGTCCTTAGCCTTAAGCAGCATTCTACCGTCACCCAGAATGATAGCTCAGTACAAACAGAAAATGATTGACTTTAACAATTGGCTTAGTTTCTGGTGTCATTCCAGGGGGATCCAGTGCCTGACAGCCTGGGAAAATATGATCGACAGACCACGATGCTTTGCTAGAGATAGCCTGCATCTGTCTCACTTGGGTTTCAGGCTTCTGGCAAAGGCCCTTGACTTCCTCATAGTGCCTTTTTTATGAAAAGTCATAAGATCAATGCTGCCAACATGAAAATTTCAAAAAAAAAAAAAATGAAAGCTCATGTTGTAAATGCCTGGAGTATAAACATAAAACTGCACTCATTGCAAGCATTCTTAACCCTGGAAAATGCTGATATTTGTGCAGTCACATAAACCTGGCTCAAAGCTGGGGAGAGCACCCCAGCATTACCTGGTTACTCATCCTATCATATATTCAGACCACAAAATGTGGCAGCAAAGCTAAAGGAGGTGGAGTTTCAATATATATTAAAGACACACACACACACACACACACACACACACACACACACACACACACACACACACACACACACACACACACACACACACACCTCCAGGCTGGTCAAACAGTATGACACACAGGAGACACTCCAAGTGCAGTTAACCAGTGACAAGACCCATATTCAAATTATAACTAGCAACAGGCCCCCAAATTTGACTGAAGATGCACAATCCACCTATCTCGACCTTTTCAAATCTATCAAGATTCAACCCTTTACCCTGATCCTGGGTGACTTTAATTACCCAACAATAGACTGGAAAAACTACTCATGCCAGAACACAAATTACCAGAGATTCCTTGATTTTATCAATGCAAATGCCTTGGAACAGCTAGTCGATACCCCCACAAGAGGTGATAATATCTTGGCCTTGGTATTAACCAACATGAGTAACCACTGCAGCACCCCTTTGGTATCATCCTCCCTAGTAAGATCCAACCATAAAGCGATCATTTTCAAAGTCACCATCTCCCCTGACCCCACTCTAGCTAGGGTCAAACAAAAACAATTCTCCAAAGCTGATTACAACCTCCTAAGGGATGTTATACACAGCTTCACAGCCACTGTAGGAACTGGTACCACTGTCCAAATCTACACCAAAGTACTAGACAAGCATTTATATAGATGTATGGAATCAGGAGTTCCTGACAGGCAAAATCATCCCCTGCAAGGAAGAGTAAACCTCTCTGGTGGACATCTGCAATAAATAAACTATATAACAAAAGGAAAAAAATGCTGTCCAGGACCAAGAAGGAGCAGGTGGCCAATTGGAATCAATCTCTCCTTAGCCTGAACAAGCAAATAAGACCACTAGTGAAGTCCTCTAAAGCCAACTATGAGTCCAAATTGGTCACATCTATTAGAGACAATAATATGTCCTTCTTCACATATGTCCGCAGTCTCAAAGGAAACACCCAGATCTGTTCAGAAGTGGTGGTCAAGGACACCACATACACAAATGCTGTAGATATAGTCAATCTACTGGTTGACAGATTCAGCAAAAATGTCTCCCGTCTGCCCCCCCCATCAGTAAATCAGGACATCCACAGTAATTGCCCCCACCCCTTATCTCTAGGGAGCAGATCATCATTGCCCTCTCAAAGGCAAAAAATACAGCCTCCATGGGACCTGATAACATCCTAGGCTGCATCCTACATGAACTCAGGCATGAACTTGCAGCACCATTAGGCACCCTATTCAGCCAAAGCATGAGCACCGGCTTTGTCCCAGCCGAGTGGAGGACAGTCACTGTCATCTCTTTACACAAAGGTCAGTTTGGCAGATGATAAGACAGAAAGAGAAGATAATAGTGTTTTGGTACCTGGTTACACTATTGATTCTAGGTAAAATAGTAAACGTAGATAAAATTTCATTCATGCAGCAAAAAAAAACAGTATTTAGTAAATCTTTTGGTCTAGACTGGCTACAAGATCAGCTTAGAAGTGCTTGGATTTGCTGCTTCTTTATTCTGTGATTTGTACAGCTCTTAATAGGATGAGGGATTAACTATGGTTCCCAAGCAAAATTTGAAACTGAATGTGCCTGTGCCTATCGAATAGAAAATTGTGTTGATCTGCATGGAGTGCAACCCAGCACAGTTAAACCAAGGTAACCATTTTGTTACAGGACCTAAACTGGGACACTTGAGGGCCACCCTGGGAAGCTAGGTCTGCAGTCAAATTCTCCCAGCTCCCATGGGACTGGAGATAGGGCAGCCATGTTATCTCGCACCGGGGCAGGCAGGTTGGCCTCCTGTCCTTTACCAGGCACTGTGGGGATGCCACTCTGTGAATAGCACCACCCAGGAGGCAAGAGGCCACATGCCAGGAGGCTTGAAGTGATGCACATTTGTCAGTGCCTGGCATTGTGGAGGTGAGAGACTGAGGTGTGCTGCAAAAAGTGCAGAGATGGGGGGGACCCAGGGCCATCTCTCCTGTGAGTTTGAAAGCCCTAGGTGCAAGGCAAAGTGGAGAACCAGTGTCATGGAAGTCTGGATGAGGGACTCTCTGAGGCTTCATGGCCCAGCAGAGTTCCATGAGGCTGGGAAGATCCCCTGAGAGGCTCCAAGAGCATGCATGACACTGCATGATTTTTTAGCAGTTAGGAGATATGTAACCCTGGAAAAGAGCTATCTCACCTTGGTAGAAGTGGAACCCCAGAAGAGTCAGTCCCAACGGAAGTCTGGAAGGGAGAGAGAGAGGTGGAAAGTGACTGATACAGGACAGATCTCACCTGGGTGAGAGGGTACAGACCATGCCCTTTCTGGGATGGAAGTCTAGAAGTGGGAGAGAGGCAGATAGTGGTAGAGCTCCCCACAATGGAAGTTTTTAAGGGGATGCTAGGGTTGACAGCAGCGGGGCCTGGAGTGCTCCTGCCTGGGTGAGTGTGGTCAGGCACAGCCCCCCATGATGGAAGTTCTTAAAGGACCAACTGGTGGACAGTGGTGGGGGCCAGGAGAGCTCCTGCCTGGATGAGTGGGGTCAGGCAGAGCTCCTCATGATGGAAGTCCTTGAGGAAGCACCAGGATGGATGGCAGAGGGGCCGGGAGAGCTCCTGCTAGGGCAAAGACATCCAACTTCATTCCATAACCAACAGCATCCTTGAAAAATCTCAAAGTCCCCAGAGCTGCTCTGGATGGGAAAGCAGGGGGACTCTGAAGCCTTCATGAGAGAGGATCTGCCCCTCAGCAGCTGAGAGGAGTTCCAGAGGAGCGGACAGGATCAGAGGGAAGCTCCCCTGAGAGAGTCCGATGGCATGAGTGATCCAGCATAATTTGGCAGCCTGCAGGAGACATGAAGGCGGCAGAGTCCCCTGACATGGGAGGGCCTTGGCTGGGGAAGATCTCTTGGCCAGGTCGAAGGGGAGGACTGTAGGGTTTGGCCCTGACAGAAGTCAGTACAGGAGTGCCAGACAGATGGGTGTAGGTCCTGGAGAGCTACTGCCTGGGTGACTGGGGTCAAGCAGAACCCCCCCCCCCCACAATGGAAGTCCTTGAGGGAGTGAATGAATGATAGCAGCAGGTCCTGGAAGGCTCCTGCCAGGGCAAAGGCATCCAACCTTACCCCATACCCAAGGGCATCCCAAAAAATCCCAAAGTCCACAGAGCTGCTTAGGATGGGAAAGCAGGGGGACTGGCCACCCTGGGAAGCCAAGTCACTAATCAGACTGAGTGGTCTAAACTGGGACATTTCTGTGTCCCAAAGGCAATGTTTGGGATTCAGGGACAGAGACTTCCAAACTGGAACTGTCCTGAAAATCTGGGACCATTGGTCACCTTGGGTTAAACTGAAAAGACAAAATGGAAGAATGAATTTAAAAAGCAGCTAGAATTCCAGCCACCATCGACTCTTAACAGCAGAAAATTATTCTCTGCTACAGAGTAAACACTAATGCCTTCAGCAAGCCAGTACCCTGACCAGAAAACCAAATGAAGTTGACATTTAATGTAAAAGTGTGATAAATGTTGAAAAGCACAGGAATAACAGTTTAACAAAATGGAGATACTAGCTAACACAGTAAGTCAGGTGACTGCTGCAAAGTCACTATTAACAACTTTAGTCAAAACATACTGTAAATTACAAATGAATGTAAAAGTGACAAAAAAGAAGAAAGACACTGGCAGAACATTTAGTTAGAAAAATGCAGAGATGCATTGAAATACAATAATAGCCTGGTGACTGTTGTAACTATAATATAAGCAACTTAAATCAAGCACACGTAAAAGTGGTAAAAATTCAGTAAAAATAAACTATGCATACAAACAACATTAGCTGAATGTATATGCAATGCAGTACATGGATTTTCTTGCTTTTTCTTGAGGTTTGAGCTTAAAAAGCCAAAAAACACCTCTCTTCATAGCTCATAGGATCATATGATCATAGGAAGTTACTAGGCTATTGGCCCTGAGGACCTTATAAGACTAGCCAAGAGTTTAGCCTATGTTTATACAAGTCAGCACCCAAAGCCTCTGTCCAGCAGGGACACAGGTAGAATTCCAGGGGTATATTTTCTGTTTTCCATCCAGTTATCCAGGTTGAAATGGAGAGGATGTCTATTCCATAGATGGGGGAGTCTCTGGGACACAAATCTGTCCCACCAACAAGTCCTATTGATGCCACAGATCAAGTTGAGGTTGCTCGTGCAAGTTACTCGAGTGGAGCTTGACTTACAGATATGCAGCAGACCCATCAAGGTGGGGTCTGAGATTGCTGTTAATGTCAAAAGTTTGCTTGCCCGCCACAAAACCATTGAGCCATATATATCAATTTTCGGCATCACTTTTGCTATTCTCTTAGCCATTATAGACATAAACACTTTATAATCATGGTTTAGTATTGAAATGGGCCTGTATGAAGCTGGATCTGATGGATCTTTACCCTCTTTAAGTAATACAGCTGCCATCACATTCTTCCAGGATGTTAGTACTTCTCCTTTTAAAATACTGTTAAACAAAACCTTCCAATGTTTATTAGCTTTTTCATAGGTTCATAGGTAGGTACTAGGCTATTGGCCCTAGAGCCTATATAAGCCTAGCCAAATGGACCCTGGCTTTTGCCACCCAAGAAAATTATTTACCTGTGCCCCTGTCGAGCAGAGCCACAGAAGTGATCCCTGGGATGAATTTCCTATCTCCCATCCAATCATCAAGATTTTTCTTGAAGAGTGCTAATGAGGAGCTTTGTTTGATATAGATAGGTAGTTTGTTCCAGAGTATGGGAAGTCTCTGATATAGGAATCTATCCCTCCAGCATGTTTTGTTTATTGTAGTGACAAGGTTTAGGTCCCTAGAGCGTGTAGCTCGGAGGGATTGGGATTTCTTTAAGTGGAGCATGTCCAAAAGCTCTGGGTTTGACAGAGCTTTGTATGTTAGGCAGAGATCGCCTCTGAGTAGGCGATATGCGACAGAGTAAAGCTGGAGTTTTTTGAGACAGCCTGTGTAGGGCATCTGTTTGAGGCCGGTAATCCTCTTTGTTAGGTATTTCTGTGGCCTTTCCAGTTGATGTAGATGTCTTGTGAAGTACATACCAAAAGGGGCATTGTACTCTATAATGGGTCTAATGAGTGATGAGTAGAGGGGAACAATGACCTCTTTTTTCCTGGATGAGAAACCTTTTGTGATGAGGTGTGCCACGTAGAAGGATTTCCTGACTATGGTGGCGATGTGATTATCAAAGGAGAGACTATTGTCCACCTGTGTCCCAAGGTCTCTTATCACACTTCCGGTGTTAAGTAGACTACCGCCTATGTGGTAGTTCAGGGGTACAGAGATTTTACCAAAAGGGACGAAAATGCACTTTTTGGCATTGAGCTTAAGGCCATGGCTTTGACACCGGGCATCTGTCTCAGTGAGGCCCTTTTGTAGGATGTCCACATCGTTAGGAAATTTGATTATGGCTCCTAGTTTGCAGTCATCTGCGAACTTTGTTAGCTAAAGACCTTCTGTGTTAGCCTGTACTTCAGAGAAGTAGAACCAAACAGGAAAGGACCTAGGACTGAACCCTGTGGTACTCCACTTCTCACTGGTCTGAAGTTGGATTTAGAGTCTGCTACTTTCACAGTGTGGGTTCGGTCAGTGAGCCAGTTGGCAACCCATCTTGTGACATAGGGATTTATACCTAGTTTAGTGAGTTTGTCTATAATTCCAGAGTGGGGGATGGTGTTGAAAGCCTTGGCGAGATCTAGATAGGCTGTGTGTACCACCTTACCCTCATCTACAGCTTTGGTGACTGCTTCAAAGAAGTCTATCAGGTTTAGGAGACATGATCTGCCTTTTACAAAGCTGAACTGGGTAGGGTCCAGAGTTTGGAGATTACCAATGTCATTGTTTATAAGTTCCATGATGATACGCTCCATAGCCTTACAGACCAGGCTCATCAGGCTAATGAGGTGGTAGTTCCCGGGGTCCGTGGTGGCTCCCCCTTTGTGGAGTGGGATAACTGTTGCTGTGTGCGATTCAATGGGCACAAAGCCTGAGGTGAGGCTATGATTGAACATGGTGCTTAGGTGGGGTGCCAGTTCATTCTGTAGTTCATGAAGAACGCAGCCTGGGATGTTGTCAGGTCCCATGGATGCTGTGTTCTTCACTTTGAAGAGTGTGTTTTTTACCTGTGCAGCCATGATTACAGGTACTTTGCATTCTTCTGGTATAGAGATGGGCCCTTTAGGGGATGAGAGAGGAGTAAAGTTAGCACTGAACCTATCTGCCAGAATGTTGGCAATATCAGTTGGTTCTGTATATTTAGTGCCATTGTGCTGTAACTCAGAGCAGATCTGAGTATTGCCATTGAGATTCTTGACATAACTATATAATACTTTTTGGTTGTCTTTAGAATCAGTTGTGACTTTGTTTTCGTAACTAGCTTTGGAGGATTTTATGAGGGATCTTAGCTTCTTACTGAGGCTGACCACGGAGTTCCTCCAATCATGGGATTTTACTCTTTTTTGCAACAGTTTCTTTCTTCTGTTGTAGAGTTTGTTTATAGCAGGGGACCACCAGATTGGCTTCCTTTTTTTGGAGGATAGCATCTTGGTTCTGTTAGGGATTGCATGATCCATGCACTCGTGTAAGTGCTTATAAAGTACAATTGTATAGGATTCTGCAGTCGTATCTCTATTGTCCATCAGCATGGATGTCGTGAAGTTTGCCACTTCTGTCTTAAGAAGCGTGAAGTTGGCTTTGGAGAAATTTTTTACGGTGGTTTCCCTAATGGGGGGTGGGCCTAACTTCCAAACTTCCACAGGAATACCATCTATTGCTGGGGACTTTGCTATAGATTGGTTATACATCACCATTGTTATTTCATTTTCTCCTATGCTAACTGCTCACTTAGTACTTACCTATGAATTGGACAAGATGCCTGTATAATGAATCCAGTGGTTACAGACTGGTATCATTAGCCAAGGTTTGTGTGGGTAGCCTGTGTCAACTGCACAAAACACAAAAGGGAGGGGACACATAACAAAAAATGGGAGGTGTACCTTAACAACTATGACCTACAGTTTACCTAAAGCTATTTAATCATGCCTTACCAGCAGAGATCTCTGGAAGATGTAAGAAAAGGCACCAGGAAAACATCAATCAGTTAATCTGAGAAGATAAAGTGAAAGAACCAATAAAAAGTAGCTAAATTGCCAGCCAACAGTGTCCATACTTTAGAAACAGCAGCACATTATCTTCTTCCACAGAAAAAACACTACTGCCCTCAGCATGCTAATACCCTGAAAAACAACTGAAACTGCATTTTAATGTGATTCCACTATGAGTGGATAAAAGCGAATGCACCGAGGATTAGAATCCACAAACTGCATTCGCTGAAAACATCTTGCCAAAAAACACTTTTTAAAATGTTTTTGCAGGGGGGCAAGCCTACCTGAACTTATATATACCAACTCCAAGTTTGTACTTAGTTGAAAAAGAAGGAAATTCTCCCAAAAGTGGATCACTTCTAGCACAGCTCTTCCACAGTGATTTCATATGGTGGAACTCTGATCATCAATCAGCTGAAGCTCGGGCAGTTGAAGTTTGAGAGTTCAAGCTTTATCCACCAGTAAGACAAGCATTTAATGTAAAACTGGGGGCAAAATGTGGAAAAGCACAGAGAGCTTTGTTTAACACCATGAAAATGCTATCCAATACAGTAGCAGCCAGATGATGGATTAAATACAATGTAGCAATTTTAATTATAACAAACCATAAAATACAAATTAATGAAACGGTGTAAAAAAGTGGAAGGAATAGGGAGAACATTTAGTTTCATAAAATGGAGATATTTAGTGCAATAAGGGCCAGGTAGTTGTAAGCACGCTTTTAACAACTTTAGTCAAAACAAACTGTAAATTGGAATTGATCTAAAATGGGAAAAAATTGGAAAATTACAGGGACAAAACTAAGTTTAACAAAACTAGAGATGCCATCCAATATAATAACAGCCAGGCAACTGTCGTAAGTGGAATATAAGCAACCTTAGTCAAGCAAACTATAAAAGTGGAACAATTCAGCAAAAATAAGATATAAATCCAGAAAACACTATCGTGCAATGTAATAAAATAATTTTTCAGTTTTTTCTTGAGGTTTCATAAAAAGCCAGAAAATTTCTTTGCAACATATCTGCTAACAGCACATCTCTCCTGAAGCCCTTAAACTAAATGCCAGGCAAAAGGTAACCAGCATAGTTAAACTAAAGAGATAAAGAAAAAGAACCCATAAAAAGGCTACTAGAACACCAGGCAACAATGTCCACCCCTCAGAAACAGCAGTAAATTATCCTGCTGCCGAATAACCACTACTGCATTCAGCAAGCTAACATACTGACCAGAAAACTAACTGAAACTGCAATTTAATGTAAAACTGTGAAACAAAAGTGAAAAAGAACAGGGTGAGCACTTAGTTAACAAAATGGAGATGCTGTCTAACACAATAACAGCCAGGTGACTGTTGTAAGCATACTATTGTGAAAGTACTGCCACAGAATAACTACCACCCATAGAAGGAGCTGCACTGCCAATATCTGTGATTTTCTGTGATAGTTGTGCAACAGGCTGATGCAGTATCAGGCTTTGTAGATACAGTAGACAGTAAATATTCTGCATGCAGTATCAGGGTCATGCTGAAGAGCACATCCAGACTTGTCCAGGCAATAGAAATGGGCTATAAGCAGGTCAAACACTCACTTAGTGACTATCTGTGTATCGAACAGGGCACTTCCCTGGGGTTACAGACTGGTATCATTAGCCAAGGTTTGTGTGGGTAGCCTGTGTCAACTGCACAAAACACAAAAGGGAGGGGACACATAACAAAAAATGGGAGGTGATTACTCTACAGATGCCTGAATAGCTATGCTTAGGAACAGTAAAATGCCTTACACTTAATAACAAGATGGCCATGAGAAATCTTACCATGCAATTAGAAGTAATATTGTAAGCTTTTATGCCAAATATAGGAATCACTTGCACTGCCTGGATGGTGCACTAAATGCATCACACAATACCTGGGATTTGATGAAATAGTAGTACTTCCTGTTCTGGTACTGCACCCACTGTAATTTTGAATGAGGCCCTAATGGCAAATGGCTGCAATCTATCACACCACCTCCTCAGGAAAATGTGCCATCCTATAGAAGGCACATAGTACTGGCTCAGACTTGAAGTGGCACTGGGAAATAGGTACTCTGATCCATATGTGCTAAGAGTATGCTAAGAAACTACTAAAGTATCCCCAGATCAAAAGCTTGTGAGATACCTAGCGTGTCTCCATTATGTAACTAGGAGGTCCGTGTAGCAAATATAGTGAAGGCTATCCACTGGTATAGGAAGGCAGTGCACCCCCACCCCTCACAGTGTCTCTCTGATGGCTGTACAAACTTATCAAAGCCCATACTATGTCCCTGTCCACTCGAAATCAGACCAAGATTTCTTGATCGGCAAAGGTAATATGGGTCAGCCTTTGTGTGTACCTTCTCCTTCTCGGCCAGTGGGCAACACTGGGCACACCTGGTTTTGGCATGACTGAGCCTAGCTCCTCATAATGGGAGGAAGCTAATCTGGCAGTAAATGCAAGCATCTCCGCTGATTGCAAAACAGGTGAAAAAAGTGTGACTTTGATTTTGCTTTTTATAACTCTTATGTATATGGCACAAATGCACATCAAAAAATTATTATGACTCAGATAAAGGTGGGAAGGGCTCTTAATTTCTATAAGGTAGTTGCATAGTTTTCACATATTTCACATTTTCCTTCATTGTGTCTTCATTTGCATACTCCTTTCACAGACTAGTTCAAATAGTTGTGCCTAAGCAATTTTGTGTCTCTGAATCATGTCTTAGCCAGGCTTAGGCACAGTCAGTACAAATTCCTCCTAAGCTCAAGTGCAGTGACAATGAATAGCAGCTATCAGCTGTAAAAGTGGGACCTTACAATAACTACCAGTTATTTCAGTCACTATGGATTGCAATGTTTCTACTCAAAATTTCCCTGAAGTATACAGATATTTCCTCGTAACTATATATCATACATCATACTCAGTATGTTTATTTCTAACTGCTGATTACTGTAGAAATAATGGACTTATTAAGCCATAAAACATAACATTAAAAAACTTTCATTACCTCATAAGATGTTTTTTGTTCATCTGGCACTGAACGGAAGGAAAGAACACTGTTGATGTTTGTAAATAAAAAGGGATGATCCTACAGGAGAGAAAACCATAAGATTTACAAGAGGTTTTTTGAATCTTTGGATACACATAAAGCTGAAAATCTTTGAAAAATAATGAGAGTTACTTCTGTAAAATGCACTTGTAGTCCACATCCTTTCTTGCTCCCTAAAACTCAAATCTGGTTCATTTCTCTCACCTCTTACCCCTGAGTCATTATTTTTCTTGTATTTCTAGTAGGGTTGTCTGACAGAATGCTCATCTACATTACCTTACTGGTGCACAAAGATTGAACCCTCAAATTTCAGTTGCATGAGGTTTAACCCATTGACAAGCAGAGTTCTTCCATAGGAAATCATTGTTGGCAAGCTGTGCTGGTGGTGGTGTCTTTTTTGGGGGAATTTCCCCTTCTTCAAGTGGGTGCAACCATGGAATTGTGTGTGTGTGTGTGTGTGTGTGTGTGTGTGTGTGTGTGTGTGTGTGTGTGTGTGTGTATATATATATATATATATATATATATATATATATATATATATATATATATATGTATGTATGTATTTTTTTCTGGAGGTATGTGGAGGAATGTGGGGGGTTAGCCCCCCCTGCAAAAACACTTTAAAAAGACTTTTTTGACAAGATGTTTTCAGCGAATGCCGTTCGGGGATTCTTATATTCCTAGCATTGATGCTTTTGCTTTCGTCCCCTCATAGAAAACGCATTTGGCTGAATGTCTAAATGTCATTTGTTGCACCGTTATCTAATATTAAGAACGTTACATGTATTTTAAACAATAAAAGCAGAAGTGGTGGCCAACTGTTCATACACACAATATATACACACACAAAAAAATAAATATATTTATATATATATATATATATATATATATATATATATATATATATATATATTTATACCATTGGCAGATAAACTTGGCAAATGTCTTGCTGGGTTTGAGCTATAACCACATTACTGCAACGAGTGGAATTAATTGCATTATTTGACACAATTTTCTGTGCAGAGTAGTTATTTCTCTCATCATTACTGTGAGATTTCATTGCTTTTTTTCAGAAAGAAACATTGCATATGCAGCCCCATCACTGTACATGTTTGGAACATGTTTTCATTGTTTTATATTTCTTCTCCTTTAGAGTGATTTATTTTTGTGAAATACATCAAAGACTAAATCATAGTCTAATGTCACAGAAGAAAACAAATGTATTTTTAATGGCTGTATTAACTTGATTAATTTCTCACTCTGTCATTGTGATTTTGTATTTTTTCAAATTGTTTGTGATGAAGTTCGTGATTAAAACTGAACAAAAGCGTTAAACAGTAGTACTGTTTCTGGTGGTCCTAGAGCAATTTTGTTTTATTCATTTGGTCTGATTTTTATTGTTATTAGTTTGACTTATTCTGTACAAATTCAGAGGGTTGTTACTAGCCTAATATAGCTTTCTATACTACAGATCAATAATGAACTTGCAGTATTATGTCTGTTGTGCCTGGTGGTAGCACCGGTTCCATTTTTTTTCTGTGATAAATGTATGTTACAATGACCTGTATATGCAGGTTTTATTTCAGTAAGAAATAATTAAATGAAAATCAATTATCCCGTAATATAATAAAAGACATCTAGTTGAAACAGCAGATTGGAAGTAGCAATCACTACAGAGGAAAATCTCTATTTTGCAGAGATGAAGTAACACTATAATTAATTATAATACATGCAAGAATAGTTGTGGGATGCCATCTTCATTTTTTAAAACAGAAAATTCATTTTTAACATTTTTGTTTGAAATGCTGTAGACTGATCATTTGGTGATCATGTTGTTTTGTTGGAATAATGGTTTTATTCACAGCTATAAATGCCGACTTTAAGGTTAAACATACATACATCCTATGATAGTACCACTCTTTTTTGATAAAAGCTGGTCACTAGTTCTGATCTAATGAAAATTATTTTCTTCTTGACATTGTGTTTCAGAAGAATTGTGGTGATAGAGTTACATCCTTTCTTCACTTCACTGCACTGCACTGCACTGCACTGTATTGCATATCAGTCTTGTTGTACACCTTTGTCTCATTAGAAGGAACGCAAATGTTTCCTCATACACCTTCAATGTCACTTATAACAATAATAGTTGTAAAGTTTACCTTGCCTGCATTTGTTGCACAAAAATAATAAAACTTTTTATTTGAAAAAATAGTTTCTTGAGTGAAACGCCCATCAAAAGTACTCCTGAAGCTCCATTTCTACCCTTGCAACTGAGCCTGCAATTTCCTTTCTAACTTTGCTTGTAAGCTAAAATACGTGTAACCCAATTATTTTCCTGCCTACACCAGCCTGTGTACCGCTGACTGCATATCACTGTACCTATCTCCTATTTCTACGCTCCTTTCCTTACTCTGCTGTCACCATTCTTTCTTCTATCTACCATACCTACTGCTTATCCCTACTGTAGATGCTCACTTATCCTTGTTCTTAACTGTCGTTTAAACCACTGACCTCTCCCTCTTATTTTCAAAGCCATGAAGAGCAACTCTACTATAACTTTTTCCCAACAGCTAAACTACTTTGTACCAACTCCCTTTGGAACTTGCTACAGGACACAGTTTCTTTGCTTTTAATATCCTCTAGGTGTAGCACCGCTTCATTCACCCTCACCGCACTTGGGCTCAATCCTCTACCCCCATTCCCACCCTCCCCTGGATACTCTAGATTTATAATCTAGTCTCCCCGTAAGGGCCCTCCCCCTCACTCCATTTATTTAATTACTATATATTCCTGCCCCTGATCATTAAACCCTCTCCTACCTTACTCACCATCCCCTAACCCACACTTCTCCCACATCCTTATAGTTCTACAGCACACATCAATTTCCCTCTCTTTACCTTTGCTTTAACCTGACTTTTCATCACTAACTCTTTCTTCTCCCTCCCCTTACCTTTTGCTCCTCCCTATACCTTTCTTTAACTTTCTTACCAAATCTCCCTACAGTCAATAACGCTCCTCTTCTCAATACTATACCCACATAAAACAACATGTTATATTTTCTCTTAACTCCCATTCTGTTGCTCCTCTCTAGGTTATCATCTTATCATACTAACCTACTATACACTCCACTATCACCCACCCTTACCCAAGAAACATCCTAATATAATTTCACACAGCACTTCCCTATTTCACGCTCTCTCTACAATACCTCCTACATCCAGTTTTACAAATTAAAACATTTCTGTCTTTCTCTCACTTCCCCTAAACACAGGTTCAGACCCACTACCTATTGCTTTTACTTCTGTAAACCTAATTTACTTTCTGTATCACTCCTACCAGATGGGGACATCCACCCCAAACCTGGTCCATCTCTTTCCTTCATTTCCACGTCCTCCTCCTCACCTATTGGGCACCAATCCCCCACCTCTCCAGCTGAACACCTGTCTATCTACTCCATAAACCTACAAAGTCTCCCTAACAAAATAACAGAATTACACGCTTGGATTGCCCACCACTTCCCCCACAGCTTAACTCTCTCACAAACATGGCTCAAACTTTATATCACAAATTCAGAAATTCTACCCACTGGCTATATTTTCTGTCAAGACAGACTTTCCAAAAAAGGGGAAGGTGTTACTATCATGTACTCAGAACAGCTTAACCTCTCCGATGGAGTGTGTACCCCTATCTGATGTTAGATTTATAGACAGACAAGGTAGAGGTACACTTTATTTTTCTGATAAGAGAATATCAGGACAAGATAAAACGTCACAATACTGTCAAGATGATAAGATATGTAAGTTTATTATGCCTTTTCCTTCTAATACTAAAGCAGTGTGTGATGCGATGCATAAGAACTGGAACATTATTGCGCCAGATGAGAAAATAAGGAATTTAGTAGGTAGTACACCAAGATTTACCTTTAGCAAGAACAAGTCTTTAAAGAGACTTCTTTGTTATGAGAACACAGAAATAAAGACAATTAATTCACAGAGGGTAGGTACCTTTGGATGTAGACGCTGTAACTTTTGCACTTATATGGCCAATGATAATAGCTTTATACATCCAACTACTTTGAAAGTATATAAATTTTCATACTATACAGACTGCACAAGTACAGATGTTGTATACTTGGCCAAGCGTAAAGACTGTTCTGCATTCTATGTAGGAAAAAACAATCGGTGTCTTCGAGAAAGTGCTAGGGAACATATAGATGCCATAAATACGAAAGATGAAACCAGTGCTTTAGCTAGACATGTATGTACTAAGGGGACAAAATATAATTTTTTTTCTTTATAGTGTTGGAGCATGGGATAAGGAGCACCAGGTTAGGTGATCACTGGAATAAGACTGAGAAATCAGAAGTTAATTGGATAATTAGGTTACAGTCTGATAAAATGTATGGGTTAAATGATAGCGTGTCCATGAAATCTTTTCTACAGGATAGACCCTTAGTTAGATAATTAATATGAATGTGAGTGATTTTTACTATGTACTCATCTAGATATGAACTGTGTTTTTTATATGAGTGTGTATATATAGATAATTTGTTATGTAGTGGATTTTTTTGAACTAACTAAATTTTTGATAATTTTTTTTTTTTTTTTTTTTTTTATTAAAATTGGTTTGATAAGTATATGTATGATTAAGTTTTTTTTTTTTTTTTTTTTTTGACTCAAATGATTGAATTTGTAGACTTTTTCTGTCATAATTAAAGAATTATGTAATAGCATGTACCTTTTAACTTGCATGCAGGATTTTCTAATGTGATATATTTATTTTGAACTGCTCATATATACATAGATTTAGCTTGTTTTGTTTTTAATAATAAAGTGAATGTTATAATGTATTTAGCTGCAATCTTTTTTTAAGAAGACGTATAGAGATCATGTGCTTTGATTTAATTGTACATAAGAGCTGAATGGTGGGTTTGGATTTGTGTGTTGTGTTCTGTATGGTTAGATTTTGGACAGTAGTTTATTTAAGCCAAACTTTTAATGGTCCCGAAAGTGCTTACTTTGTAATAAATGTTTTTTGGATTTATAAGTGTGGATTTTGATTTTGTGCTGTGCTTGCTACTTCTGCTGTTTGGATTTACTTTATTTTACATTGAGGTACTTAATTCACTGGGTATGAATTTGTCTTATAAGCATAGCTCTAGGTCACTGAAGTTTTTTCTGTAGTTGAATGTTAGCTTCAACTACTTGGGAACTGAAGAAAACAAAGCATCCATGCACCAGATACAGTCTGACACAGGCTGGTGATCCTCACGGCATTCACAAATACTAAAAAAAATTAGTGGATGTAAAACTTATCTTTGATGGACTTAGAATTTGGCAAGGTGGTGAATGCTACTGCTTGTTGCCATCCTTCTAAGTAATATCAACATCCTCAAAAGAGTGAAAATTAGGCCTCCTAAGCTGACATCTTATCAATTAAAAGTCATGGTCAGCAACACTGATCAAATCAAGTAAAGGGGCCACTCTGCAGACATGTTTCATGGATCACCTGTGAGATCCTAATGAAATCAGTGTCCAAGCCATGCCATGGAAAAATGAGCTGAGAATCAGATACCAGTCAGGAGATGCAGTCTGGTGTAGAGTGGCCTGAAACTATCACTGTTTTTGCAAAAAAAATAATCCTTATTGTTACAAGTTACTCTCTCCACGGGTGCACAGTTTTCCCTTCATTCAGAGACCTGTTACAAGCTTACTGATAGGCCTCACAGTATAATCAGCTCTGAGCTTATGTAACTGTCAAAAAATTTCAGCTACTTACAGTGACACCATTCCCCAAAGGAGTTTTTACCCTTCCTTTCCACGTCTGACTTCAGCAGCAGAAATAGTGGAAACAAATAGCCTGTCATGTGTGAAGGCAGTGAAAAGTTTGAAAATTGGTGTGACAAAGTGACAATATTTATGACTCGTGTTGGTAGTGATTTGAAAGCATTTCTTTACTTGTATTAACTCCAAAGAAATGTGAAGAAATATTCTGCAAATATGTTTAATAAAGTCAAAAGAAATTATTTCAAGGAGTGATGTGTTAACTCAATTGTGCTAGCATTTTAGGTTTTCTTTTTTCTATATTTTTAGCGTTAATCGGAAAAGTTATGAGATCAGTTGGATCTATTAATAAGTAGGGCTTAAACAGAGCAGACTTAAAATGTATGAATTTGTCTATGAATAAATAATTAGTTTAGCTGAAAGAAATCCAGATGAGAAGTTAAAACATTTGTTTGCATTCATATGACTGCATCTATTTCCAAATGGCAGTGTAACAAATTTATCCTGTACTACGTCCTCAAAAGCATCAAAGAAAGAATTTCATATATCTGGAATAATGAAGCATTCTTGTGCTCCAGGTACTAGTTAAAGACTGATACTCCTGTTTATCTTCCATCCCAAGGTCACTATTCACTGCTCAACCTTCTTTAGTCCCTTATGTATTATAAACAGTATGTATTTACAAATGTGAAACATCAGTTAATATGCATGGAGACTGTGAATGTCATTATAGTATATTTGCCATTCATTAATCCAGAAATATTTCCTTATTCAATGCAACATATGCATAAAGTTAAGTCTAATAGCAAAATAAAAAGAGTACAACGTACATACCTCAGAAGGACAGTGGACAGAAGGCATTTTTCGCCATTCGTGTTGACTAGTCTTTTCACCTACTGGTTCCAGCTAGGCGAGAAAAAAAAATAATTTAGGCAACTTTTTGTATACATTTTAATTGGTTTAGTTGCTATGTCCCATAAATTTAAATGGAGTTTAAATTCCTACTTCTCCAGTGATACATTCTCTGTAAATGATTGTTCAAAACAAAGCAGGCACCTGTACATTTGAACATTTCTTTTCTTTCATGTTGGGACAAACCCCATATTTAACAGTCATGCTGTGTATATATACCCTATATACAATATGCCATTTCATCCAGAAGCTTCATTGAGCTCCCATAAAACCACATTACTGCTCATAGAAACAGTAATGAATAAATACAAAGCAGAAATGTTACACTGAAAGCATTGCAGACATATACCAAGAGACTGTTATCTGTATTTCAATTCCAATGATAACTGCCTCTTTGCTGTTATTATTTTCTATGGGGTCTATATTATGTGATGGAAGAGTCTACTTGTCGAACACATAATCATCGACAAATACACAGAGAAAGCTGTACACTGCGAACAACCACATCAGAGAATGTTTTCCTCTGGGAAAAAATTGCCATAAAAAAAAAAAAAACTTTAAAACTAATTAAGTGGGGGGGCTGTGCCCCCCACACCCCCTATAACTAAATATACCAACTCCGAGATCACTCTACATTGAAGAAAAGGGCAATTCCTGATAATGGCCAACTGAATTTTTTCCCCGAGAAAAAAATTTGCTGATGTGGCCATTCGCGGTTTACACCATTCCTTGTGTATTTTTCGATGATTATGTGGTCGAAGAGTAGACTCTTTGATCACATAATGTAGACCCTCTTCTATGTACTAAAAACGATTATATTATTATATGAATGTGAATGCATGCCGATACTAATAGACAATGCACTGACAGCAGAGTAAGGAGAATCAAATAAACGAAGCAGTACATATCAACAGAGCCGGGAGCAAGTTATGAACCTGTAAGTCACCCAGATGAAGTTGTCCTAAGGGAATAAGAACAAGCATTCAGGATACTCTCCGGGGATAAGGGGACAGAAATGATATGAATGGTTAAAGAAACTCCAGCTCTACTCAGTGGCATACCGCCTGCTGAGAGGCGATCTGTGCCTGACGTATAAAGCCATGTCCAACCCGGAATTAATGGACATGCTGCACCTCAGAAAATCCAAATTCCATCGAGCTACGAGCTCGAGAGACTTGAACCTCAGCACTGAAATAAATAGGACATGCTGGAGGGACAGATTCATAACCCAGAGGCTCCCTTCACTCTGGAATAAAATCCCAGTCCAGGTTAGGCAGAGTCCCTCATTGACTCTCTTCAAGAGGAATCTTGATGAGTGGATGGGAGATTGTAGGTTTACCCCAGGTATCACTTCTGTGTCACTGTTAGACAGAGGCACAGTATACTAACCTCGAAAAAGGGCATAGCAAAATAAATTTAAAATGGGTGGCAAAAGCCAAACACACTCTAGCTAGGCTTATAAATGCCCTAGGGCAGATAGCCTAGTATGAACCTATGAACCTATGAACTCTCCTGCTATATATTTAGAAAGCAACTAGTGGCAATGATTTTTTTTATTTAACCTGTGCTTTCTAAACAGATGGCAAAACATTTTGTTCATCATTTTATACCAAGAAAGAAATAAAACATGATGGAGTTACACAGTGGAAAGCGATGACATTAGGAAGAAACTGAGTTTGAAACACAAACAACAGCTGGTGAAGGAAAAATAATAAAGATATTATCTGCTCTGGTAGAGTAAGTAGTTTTAAAGATTTACCTGTGCAACAGGATGTTTTGTTAAAAAAAGAAAAAAATATACAGATGCAGCATGGCAAGGAAAAAAATGGAAGAAGGAACAAAGAGGGGAAAAACATTAGCAGTTTCCCAGCAACCACAGAGAAGACAACCAGTGGTAAGAATAATAAGTTAAAGTGATGGGTGGTATTATTTTGCCACTAGGGTTTAACACTAAAGACATAAGACCATTAATTCATTCGGGAGCTGAAAATGTCTGTGAAGTGACATTTGAAAACTTTAACTTGCTGGAAAAATATGACTGAGACTGAGAAAAGAAATACAGTAGCACTATGGAAATACTATTTATTTCAGAGATTGAGACTGACCTACTAAATTACATACATGTATAATTCAGGGATTCATATACACCTCAGCATTAAACATGTTTTTTTCTTTCACTGTGTAATAAAGTACATAAAGTTAATAAAATATGTGATGAAAGAAATGTATGGACTGTGGGTTGGGATGTGTGGGTAACAATAGATGTCAAGGCTAGAAAAATTCAACATATTTAAATATAATAACTGTGAATGGTAAGAGAAGATTTGTTAGGTACTGGGGCCAACTCAAAGCATGTTATTTCTGTGAGGATAGAAATCAATTAGTGCAAGGCTATAACAAATGACGGTGTGGCTAATCTAGGGAGAGTACAGCAAAACAAAACTGTAAACATTTTGTAAAAGTTTAAAGAATTTGAACACTTCTGATTTGTTTGCCAAAAGAAGAAATGAGAAAGAGTAGGCAACAAGGAAAGCTCTGAAGAAATACAAACAGTACAAAATAATACCACAGAAGATTTTGAAAGAGAAGGTGGTAAGGGATGGGATATGGTAAAAAGGTTAAACACTAAAGAAATAGTTAGAGAAGAAATAATAGTTCAAACTGAGGTTAATAATCTACAAGAGGCAATCAGATTTGCATTTTTATAAAGAAAATAGGGCGAAGAGGGAGACTGGAGACAGGAGAAGAACAATTTTGTAAAAATTCAGTTGGTGGGGGACTTAAAAGAAGGAAAAAAATAAGATCTGGAGGTAAAAACCTTCCAAAAAAGGAAAAACGTAAATACAGGAATTTTTGCATTAAATGTGAATAGCATTAGAAGTGATATGGAGGTTTGGTGGTGGTGGAATGGTGTAAAAAATAAAAATGGATTTTTTTTTTGCTTGCTGAAGAAAAGGGAAAGGAATACATGTAGTATTTGCTGGCCAGACTGTTTAGCTGGTAGAAAATGAGACGTTCTCTAATAGAAATTCTTATAAAATGAAGAAATAAGAATTTTAGATGTTACAATAGGGTTCCCTATTAGAAGACCGAAGACGCATTCTTTCGAATGTGTCTCGGTCGAACTCAAAAGCCTGAAACGGCAAAATATCGAAGCGGCTTTTAAGCAAATTCTTTCCCAAGGAAAGAGTTCGCTTGGCCGGTTCATTACTTTGCCATTTTCGGCACTGTAGTACGGTTTCAGAGTTGGTGCATTTAAGTAGGGGGGATTTGTGGGGCACAACCCCCCACGGTGGGGGGGGGGCAAAGCACCCCACTTAATGTAATGTTTAAAGTATTTTTTTTTTTTGGTTGTTGTTGGAACAGCTATTTTTTTCCCTAGGAAAAAAATCGCTGTTCTGACAGTTTGAAAATGTAAGCTTTCACTTACATAGGGTCGATTAATCACCGTTCGCTTTTTTAAGTGCTTGGTGATCTAATATAGACCCTACAATAGTAGTACTAGGAAAGGTAGTGATATGTGATATAATAATGAGACAAAACTATATAAGTTCAGTAGTGATTTATGCATACACTAACATGACAGAAAGAAAACAGATGCTTGAAGGAATCAAAAATGTGTGTTAGTAAATATATTAGTAATGGTGGCATGAGATTTTAGTAACCTGAGGAAAGAAAGGGGGAGATAATGCAAAATAATAAGACATGAAGGGAATTAATAAAACATGGAGATTTAAAAGTAGGAAAGAATAGAGAATGGGCACATAAAATATGGATTTTTAAGACAGAAATTGATTATATACTGTACCGTAATGACATGAAAGAAATAATGGAGGTACAAATGTCAGAGTTTTCAGATCGCACAGCTTGTATGGGGAGGACAAAAAACAATAAAGAAGGGAAAATTATAGAGATTAACTACAAAGTTTAGTTAGGAGAAAGAAATGAGAGAAAAATATTATGGAAAAATCAGATGACAATGGAATGGACATAATGGTGGGTAATCTATAAGCAGATGTATAAAAATATATTTAGAAGTGGAAAGAAGAATAAAAAAAGAAATAAGATGAAATACAAAAACATTTATGGAATTATGAGAAAGAGATTAAAAAAAAAACAGAAAAAGAGAGGCCAGTCACAAGTGGAGTCCCACATGAATCAGTCCTTGGAATTCTCCTTTTTGGTATTTACTTCTGTAAGTCAAGGCCAATGCCAGTGGTGTCTGAATGACTAAATTGGCAGATGATTGAAAATTAGGAGCTGTCATTTAATCCCACTCTGACACAAATGTTCTCCAGGAGGGGCTGACACAGACAAACAATTGATGTCAGAGCCATGGACTAAAACTAAATGCCAAGAAATGCATAATAGTATTCTTTTGGAAGTCATCCACCCTTGGTAACTATCATATTGAGAACACATCCGTTAGAGTTGACCCAGTTGTCAGGCACTTAGGGTCACACATAGATAGTAATCAAACATTTGACCATCACATGTCTACAGTAGTGAGGAAATCATTCTATACTGCGCAACTTGTAAACAAAGGTATGGCATCTAAATCCAAGGAAGTCATTGTTCTACTGTATTTGGCATTAATCAGACCTGTCATTGAGTGCAATGCCTTATTTGGTATGTACCTAACCAGGCATATCCAACAACTGGAATGTCCACAGAGGTTCCGCACTAAAAGAATACATGGCATAAGAAAAATGTCCTATGCAGACTGCCTCAAGGCCCTATCCCTGTATTCTGTCTCCTACAGGCTTTTGCCTGGCATACAGGGCATTATCAAACCCCACTCTGATGGACCTCCTGCATATCCACAAAACAAATAGCACCAGAATTACCCATTCTAAAGACGTTAACCTTGCCTGTGATATAAATAGCACCTGCTGGAGAGACAGGTATGTATCCCAGACACTACCCCATCTATGGAACAGGCTTCCCATCCATGTGAAGCAGAGTTCCAGCCTACCCTAATTCAAGTGCAACTTGAAAAATTGGATAGGGAACTGGAAATTCATCCCTGGTTTGGTACCTATGTCTCTAATGGACACAGGCAACCTGTAAATGATTCATCTCCCAGGCCCCTGCTTATAAATGTTTCATCTCCCAAACCCGTTTACACTTAAGAAGGATATCAGAACTTGTCAAAGATTTGGGGTGCATGCCTAGCCTTAAAAAGGCCCTTGTGGTTATTACCCTAGTAAACACCTATGAACCTATAAGTGACATAAAAAACAGATGTTTGAAAAGAATAGAGAAAAAGTAAAAATGATGCTGCATAGGCAAATATGTTTTTTTTTTCTAAAAGGAAAGAAAGAGAACATTTCCCCTTATTTAGGAAAAAAAAGTAAAAAAAAATGAGGGAAGGAAGGATGGGTGCTATCTTAGATGGCATAAAATACAAACAAGAAAATATGGAGGTGGCAGAACATTTTAGAGATAAACTGTATTAAAAAGAGATGGATAGGCAAGAAGAATGGAAAGTGAAAAAAAATATCTGAAAAAGTAAGGATTTGTGCTTGGAAAATTACATAACAATAAAAAACAGAGAATGTGATAAAAGCAGAGAAGAATGAATTAGCAGCAGGATTAGGTGATATACATTATGAATATTATAAGGAAATAAATAAACGTGAAAGAGACGATTTAAAAGAAATACTTAATGAACAGATGAAGGAACCTATAATGAAAGAAGACACACGGGGTAGAGTGATAATATTTATATCATATCCTCTTCAAAAGGAACCTTGACGATTGGATGGGAGAAAGGAAATTCACCCCGGGGATCACGTCAGTCGCCCTGCTAGACAGGGGTCCAGGGAAGTAAATAGTGTGGGAAGAAATATCCAGGAAATTGTTATGGCTAGGCTTGTATAGGCCCTAGGGCCGATAGCCTACTACCAACCTATGAACCTATATGGGTCAACTCTAACGGATGTGTTCTCAATATGATAGTTACTATCAATGAAAAGATATAAAAATTAGAGTCCTATAACACTTGGGAATACTAACTATAAAAATTTTATGAAAATACTACAAAAAGGATAGAAAAAGTATTAGATGAGGTAGTACAAGAAGGGCTTTATGGTATAAAAGGAAGAAAGGTGAAAGAAATGTTAATTATATTGAAATAAGTAGTACAGGTGATACTGATAGAAAATAAAGAAGTAATACTGATAACATATGACATAGCTAAAGCCTTTAATAAAGTGAGCCATGAATCAATGCAGCAGAATTTAGAAGCATGTGGCATGTAAGAAAAATATTACTGTAATAAGGAAATATTAGGAAAATTCATAGGTACAAGTTATGATGGATGGATAGATTGGAAACACATAAATATTAAAAAATAAGTAAAACAGGGATGCCCAATGAGTATGTGCTTATTTGTAGTAGTAATGAATGTAGTACCACAAACATACATGCATAAAATGATGGAGGCAAGATGTGAGATGAAAGGAAACATTATATTATCAATATGTATGACATATACAGGTGATTTATTTCTATTAACAAAATAAAGGATGGATAAGTGAGGTTTTAATAAGGATCAAAAAGCTATTAAAGAAAGTGGTCTCTAGTTAAACAAAATGAGAAAATTTATAATAAAAAGTAGAAAGTGGTTTGAATTTAAAAATAAAACACTGGTGGATTTCGCATCTACGCATTTATTTTGGGGAAGTAGAGACGTAATGTAAAGAGCAAAAGAAATTATGGGTAAGATGCTATATGACAAAATATAAAAATGTGTGGGAAGAAAAACATGGAAAAGAAAAAGGGAAATGGAAGAAAAAGAATATGACAAAATGAAATTATGGAAGTTAAATGTAAGTGAGGTTAATGAGAAAAGAAAGGTGTAATATGATTTTATAAAAAATGCTGTACACATGAAAGGAATTACAAGAAGATGAAAAAGGGCAAACAGAGGCAGAAAACAAAGGTTTGAAAAGTTTTATGAAGCAGAGGCTTGAGTGTGGAGAAAGGGGTCCAGACAGGGGACCAGGGAAGTAAATAGTGTGAGAAGAAATAGCCACAGAATTGTTATGGCTAGGCTTGTATAGGCCCTAGGGCTGATAGCCTAGTACCAACCTATGAACCTTTATTAGACAAGTTACTGATGAAAGGGAATATAAAATACAAAGTGATGGAGGAAAGCAACTGTGTTGACTGTAGTGAAGAAGAAACAGCAAAATATTCTTTATGAACTGTAAAAAGAATAAAGAATTTTGAGAAAAGTTTAAATGTGAGTATAGAAGGGAAGGGTTTAAAAGTACAAATAAGAATATGATATTACATGAGACATATGATACAGTAATTTAGTGACAATAGGGGTACTATTGAAAAAAGATGTGAGAATTTGTTATATAATAATAAAATTGAAGAGGATGGTGTACTGGCTGAAAAAAAGAAGATGGTTGTGGAGGAAAGGATGGGGATTAGTGGGTAAATGTAAAAGAAAAAAGAATTAAAGAAATTAAGTTATTTTGTATTCATAACTGGTAAAAAATTTTAAGTATCAATGTAAAAAAAAGGTGAAAGGATCTATTGGGGAAGGGTCAAAAGGAGAGAATGAAACTGAATGATAAAATGAAAAAAAAATAGCATGCAAAAAAGTTAATATAAGTATAGCATCAATGAATGTGAATAGCATGAAGAGTGATAGTAGATAGATGGTGGTGTTTGAATGGTGTGAAAAAATAGACACAGAGGTATTTTGTTTACTTGATATAAGATAAAGGGAAAATGGTGGAATTTGAGATGATATGGCAAAGAAAGTAATATGAGCTATAAGGAGTGATACATGTTCAGGTATTGCAGTACTTTAAAACTGAAGAGATTCAAATATTAGATATAATGGTGGTGGCAGCAAGGAAAATTTGAATGTGTAATGGAGGAAAGGGGCAGATAGTGTTTATAATATTAGTAGTGTCTATGTATGCAAATGTGAATGAAAGAAAAAATACTTGAAGAAATTTAAAGTTACATGATAGTAAATATTTTTATTATGGTGGTGGAAGTCTTTAACTGCAATTTAAGAAACGAAAAAGAAAATTAGCAGAATATGTAAAAATGATCAGAGAGGAAGTAAATAATGGTAAGTTAAGAATAGGTAAAGGGAGAGGCAATTATAAGAGTGGGTCACTTAAAACAGAGATTTATTATATATCATTTTCATACAACATATAAGAAGCAAAAGATAAAATTAGATAAACGAAGTTTTCAGATCAAAGGGCTATGTGGATAGTAACAGAAATGAATGAAAATGTAATAAAATAAGGAAAAGGGTAAAAAAGACAGAAAATAAAAAGTATGAGGATGGAATGAATTACAATAAAAGGGGCAACTGCGGGAAGATCATATGATGATGATGAAGCTGTTTCCTGGAAATATGGTAAAGACTCCAGGTGAACATTATGGTGATCAGAAATACAACACAGCAGCTAGGATAGCCAGTCAATTCATCATGCATACCAGATAAGAGAGAGAGAAGGCTGATAGGTTAATCAGTAACCTCCTACCAGTCTGAGAATGATGGATATTGTCCTTGGCTGTCACCCCCCCCCTGGATTCTTCTACAGCTACAAATGGGGGGAGGGTACAAACATGTCAGTTGTGGTATGACTTAAATATCAAACTTTGTCAATCAAGTAGGTGGACTTGTCTAACTTTTTATTCATAGCCTGAACCATTAGGTATAGACAAAATACAAATGGTTAACATTTATCATAGGGATTGTTGTACAAAAGCTTTGAAATTTACAAAGCAAACAAGATATGTAGATGATTAATTCTGTCCACCAATTATACTAACATGCGTAGAAATAGTGTCTTCCAAGAGCAAAAGTATACATGTAAATACCTATATGCATATTTTAGCAGCGTAACAGGGACATAAACACACTGTAGTTTTGATGTTTGCAGACATGCAATAATTTGTGCTGAGCCAAAGACACTTTATAATGATGTGCCATGAGTGATGTTAAACAGACTTTAAATAGAAATAAATTATACAGTGAGTACAAGAATAAAAATATGACAAAAATAGATATATTTAACCAATATGATTATGACTTGATGGCCACATGGTGGATTCAGGACCAAAGAGAATATTATATGAATATGAATGAAGACATGAGTTCCTAAACACCATAAAATACACAAATGCTAATTATAAATTTCTTTCAGCTGTTATGAATACAAAAAAAGACGTTATGTATCATCCAAATTACTGGTGTATATGAGTGATTTGGGAATATTCAATGTAGGTGATGATGATCTTGCAATCTTTGAAAAAGTGTAGGATGAGTGTGATGCTCTTCATAGATGGCAGTGTTACATTTTTTCACTATCCATCCATCCATCCATCTGATCATATAACAGGATCAGACTCACGTCCTAGTAAATAGGTAGAGACCATCAATTATACAGGTTCTGTGATAGACAATTGAATTTAAAAAAACAGACAAATAAGTTCAATTGAGCCATTTTAACAAAAGCTAGTGTAATTGTATTCTGAAAGGAATACATGTCTGAATCTTAGAATGATGTTATGTAAGAATCAGGGTTAGCTTACATTCTTACATCATACATTGGTTATAGAAAAATGGATTAAAAACAATATTTCTTATTGCATCAGTATTATAGGTTCATAGGATGGTACTAGGCTATCGGCCCTAAGGCCTATACAAGCCTAGCCATAACAATTCCCTGGCTATTTCTTCCCGCAATATTTACTTCCCTGAGATTTATTACTATTTGTAATGTATAGATTCATCATTGCATATTGTATAAGAAAGCTAATTAAGTGCCCTTAGAAATCAAAATTCTATATCTTGTGGATACTCTGATAAACAACTAAATTTAAATGATCAGACAAATAAGTTCAGTTTAGCAATTTTTAACAAAAGTTAGTGTATTTGTATTTTCTAAAGAATACATGTCTGAATCTTAGAATAATGTTATGTAAGACTCAGGGATAGCCTACACCATTATATCATACATTGGTTATGGAAAAAAGATTAAAAACAATATTTCTTATGATATCAGTACTGAGATTTATTAGTATTTATAATGTTGAGATTCATCATTGCATACTGTATAAGGAAGCAAATTGTGTCCTTAGAAATCAGGATACTATATCTGGTAGATATTCTGATATACACGGCCTTCCATTAAAAGTTATCCTTTGTTTTTTTTGGTTTTTTTTAATAAAATAGGAGACTTATAACAAGCAATGCATTTCTCCATGTAATATCCCTGAATATTATAAAGCAGAAACAAAACAATTCAAAGATCCATAGCAGAACTGGAATGAATGAATGGTCCAGTGTGTGTTTTTATGCTAGTTTTGCTATTTTTATAAAGATGATACAATACTGGTGTTGGTAATAGTAACTGCTAGTTTAACTTGATATGCTTGCATACTTGGTTACACGAAAAAGTCCTTTTGACCTGCTGTGTTGTCAAGCATAAATAAAAGTGAAGGGAAAATGAAAGAAAAAAGTCTTGATGAGTCACTCTAAACTGCATTAGAGAACCAGCCTGCTGTCATTATTTACCCATCAGACAAATGTGAAATTTGTGAGGGTGGGTGATATCCTAATAATGAAGTATCAACTATTGTAGGGTTTAGGGAAAACTTCATAGTGGGCAGATGGGTCAAAAGTTGCAAACCAAAAGAAGTCAGAAGGATTACCGCAAGGTATTGGGGGGATTCAGAGACAGCCCTACCACGGTCCTTTAGCATAAAGATGTGTAGCACCATAGTGGACTACTTCTGTGGCTGTGCTAAATGCTAATGAAACATTCCAAGAGAGAAGCATATGCTAATTAAATATTTGCCTTTACCCAGAAATGTCTGCATTAAAGCATTTATGCAGCGAAACGATGCTGTGTAAAGTAACACAGCTGGTTACAGTGGCTCATGTTAATGAGCGCAGTCAAAAGATGGTGTTCACCCACTGTGGCAGAGGAAAGTGCAGGGGAGTTTAATGGACAGGTAGTGTTGGAGTATGTATGTGCAGGGCTGCAAGTGGAAGTGTATGTGTGAGTGTGTGTTGGCCTGGGAGGTCACACTACAAACCAGGTATACTCTAAATCGTGTACTATAAAAGCACTAAAAAGATTCAGATCCTGCCCCCTCCAGGAGGCTATTAGCCCACTGTGTACTGTTTAGACATCAAGGATACTTGAAAATATGACTGATGTGTGATTAAAAAACTATGTAAAGTAAAAGGGGAACAATGGGTTTTTAAACCCTGCACCCTTTAAACAGAAAGTAAAAAGCATTAACCCACTATGGCAACTAATTATTTATTGTAGTTGTTTTTTTTCGGGTCTATATCAGTTCCACAAAAATCCATTTCAGCGAATACCAAAAGAGCGACACCTATTAATCGAACTGCGAGTAGACCGAACACACTAAACCACGACATTTAAAACATCGAACGGTCATAGTCGGCCAACCCCACCACCCGCTACATACTACCTACCCAAACAAAATAAATAAACCACATACATACACTAACCAAACCCTACTCCTAACCCTGAAGTAAAGCACCAAAACCCAACTTCTAACCCTACACTAAACCCCACATACACAACTATCTATGCACTATCCTTAACCCCTCCCTAACCTTAAGGTCCGTAACTACCGCACACTTCCCCTATGGAGATATACCCTAACAAAATAAATAATACACATAAATACATTTAACAAAACCCTACTTCTAACACTAAACTAAACCCCACATACACAACTATCTATGCACTATCCTTAACCCCTCCCTAACCCTAAGGTCTGTAACTACCGCACACTTCCCCTACAGAGGTATACCCTAACAAAATAAATAATACACATAAATACATTTAACAAAACCCTACTTCTAACACTACACTAAATCTTACATACATTACCTATCTATACACTTACCTTAACCTGCACCCTACCCTAAGGTCTATACCTATCGCATACTTACCTTACGGACCTATATCGCAGATGGGCCAACCAAAACACTTTGACATTTTGGATTTCGCTGCTTTAGACATTCAGCGTTTACGTAGTTCATGCAATACGTGTCAATCATTTCGTATTCGCAGAAACGGCATTTCAATCGTCTGATAGGGAGCCATTTTTTTCTTATAACAAAAAGTATGAAGCTCAAATGTCTAACATGATATAATGCTTGCAGCAGTCTGTGAGTCATGAGGAACAATACAATGCCAGGAAAAACACTGGATGACACCAGTGAGATAAAACTATTACCAGGAATCACTTAAAAAACGTACTAGAGCAACTGCTCTAGCAACAATATGCAATCAACAAATACTAACAAGAATGAACAGTCTAACATATGCTATTAATGACTGACTATAAGGATCCATGATTTTTGAGGTGATGGAGAAGTAAATAAGAAGAGACATCGGGGACATTCTAACAACTCAGAGACAGGTGTGAGGTATGTGGACTGTGTGTGTGTGTGTGTGTGTGTGTGTGTGTGTGTGTGTGTGTGTGTGTGTGTGTGTGTGTGTGTGTGTGTGCGCGTGTGTATCTCACTGTGTATCTGTGTGTGAGAGAGACTGAATGGGGTGCTTGTGCCAACACAATGCATGGGCTGTCAGTATAAACTACCACAGGAAAGTGTTAATTAGCACTACCAGTCTTTAACACCATTTCAGTCCCATGCAAATAAGCAAATAACAAGGTCATTCCTCACTGTGGCTAACATGTCTCTGAATCACATTTTTCCACATCATGGAAAGAGCTAGCCAGCTGTAGTTCTTTCTGAATCCCTGGGCAAGTATCTAAATGCTATAAAATCAGAATGTTCTTATATTACACTCCAGACCCCTACATTTTTCATTTATCCTTTACTTCTGTGATTTTTTTAAATAACGTTACATTACAATTTTGTATTAACTTTAATTGGATGAAGTTGTAATATGTTTTGTGTAACAGTAGTGCTTCTGTAGTCATGGTGTTTGGTTTAGTGAATGGAGATGTGTAGAGCAATGCCAGTGTCACTGGCGTAACAGGAGGCACACTCAGCTTTGTTGCAAAAGGCTGTGGGTTCTATCCCACTAGCAGGTGGATAAATTCCTGTCACTGAAGTGCAGCATAAATAGGATGCTGCACTCATGAGTGTATCATCCTCTCATCCTTTGGACAAGACTTTAAACTGAGGTCCCATCTGCCTGAGTTGGTAGTAGCTCAGGTGGACGTGCAAGGTTTTATAGCACTTATAGAAAAGAGTAGCAGAATTTCCCTGCTGCCCTGGCAAAATTTCCCTTAGAAGTATAAATGCCACCTTGGGTTTCCTCTAAAAAGAGGCCATTAGTATAGCAGGACTCATCCAGTCAACAAAGGATAAACAAATAAATAAAATAAATAGGATTAGAGTAGGGTGAGATCCACAGTGCACATAAACACTTGGCATACTCACCACTGATTCCAGAGTGCAGTTGCATCTAGCACCACCCAAGCAAAGCTATGTATGTTAAATCAATTTTTTGTACTTTGTTTACGTGATTCAAGTGTACTACTGCTATATTTTCAAATTATATATATATATATATTGCATTTTTCTGCATTTTACCATTGTAAAATGTTACTGATTTTGTTCTGTGTGGTTCTTCTCTGTATTGTAGTCAGTTTAAAAGTATGTTACTAGACAGTTGTTTGAATTGCTGTGTTGGCATTCACTTAGAAGCTAACTGTAGTAAGGTTTTATATCAAGGAGACTTGGGACTGCTTTTCTAGAAGCAGTAGAAGTTTTAAGTGAGATTGTTTCATTAGCCAGAGACTAAGTAGTTTGTTTAGTCAGTTTTAGCAACACGCTGCATAGATAAGGCACCTAGAAATGAAATATAAAACTACCCTGGAAATCTCCACAATACTTAGTTGCTAGGTTAGCTAGTTCACACACTGAGAAGCCTCTGAAGCTTGGTCTGGGGCAGTCTATATGGAAATCTACACTCTTACATCAGCAAACTAGCCAGCTGTAAACCACTCCCAACACTATCATGCTGTAGAACAAGAAATAAGGATCTGTAGCAATGGGCATGCACTTTACTCCTATCTCTGTGGCTGGCCTTGATGATATGGGTATCCTGTGGGAAAGCACCTTTTTCCTCATGAATACTGACAACTATCTAATTCTCCAACAAACAGATACAGAGTGTGAGAGATGTAGTTATGTTATGTCACTGGAGGCAAGGCACTCATATACATGTATCTATAATATCAAATAGGTTGCCAGTAACACACACTACACTCACTTCACATAGTGAGGAACAGATATGACCTACATATGCTTACGTTCTTAAATGTAATCTCCCTAAACCACAAAGACCTGCTCAATATTGCACACAAAATGTTGTCTTCACACTTTAAAGTCTACTGCACTCAAAAAAAACAACACCTACCAAGACACATACTGCCACATCCCACTGTATCTAAACCCACAAGGCATACTTACACACTACCTAATATTTTTGTCATCGGAGACTCCATTGTGAGACACACAGATGTCTCACTCACCAGGCTATATAAGGAGAAAGCACAAAAAAATAAAAAAAAAGGTATAACAATAAACAACCAGCTACAGATCTAATGAATTTTATTATTTAAAACGTAGCGCCTTGGGGAAATAGCCTTCAAAAAGTAACCAACAGTATAAAACATCCCCTTATATAGCAGACACAAAATAATTAATCAATTATCTATAAAACAATTCTTTTGGCTTTTCCCGGTTAGGGGTCACCACAGCAGATCATCTGTCCACACATGACTGGCAATAGAGTTTTACAGTGTTGAGTTGCCAGCCTGGCACCCAACCTTCCACAGAAGGCACATGCACACACTCACACCTAGGGACAATTTAGAGTGTCCAATCCACCTACTGCATGTCTTTGGGATGAAACTGGAGCAAACCTACACGACCACAGGGAAGACATACAGACTCCGCACAGAGGACACCCCAGCCCAGAATCGAACCGGAGAACCTCTTGCTGTGAGGCAGCAATGCTAACAGCTGCACCACTGTAGTCAACTATAACCAATTAAATTAAATATTTCCAACTGATTTCACAGTTTAAACCATATGGTAGTAAAGTGTTATATTTCAGTATAAAAACTGATTCTTTTAAAAGAAGTTTGTCCTTTAACATAGAACTACCTCCCAATTTAACACCTTCTCAAGAATAGTTCCTTGTAATAATGTAAAATCACTGTTATAGTGTTCCATAAAGTGAACAGCAATACAACTTTCTGTTTTTTTGTCTCTTTATGCCCCTAATATATTCCTGCAACTGGGTCCTGAACATTCTTTTGCTTTCACCAATACAGACCAGGTTGCAGGGACATCGAAGTGCATACACCATACCCTCAGTCCCTCAAGAAAATGTGCCAACAGAATCAAATCTTATGTTATTTATCATTTTAAAACTAGATACCATAAATTGCCACACATTACAATTCCTACAGGGAACAGTACCTAACAACATTTAAATTAGGAGAAAGTCATATTTAGGTGCCTCTCAGGGGTCAGGATATGACAAATCACAAATGCACTCTGGGTCACTAGATCAAAGTACCACTATGGCTCTGTCATATTCCATGTAGGTGTAAATGACCTGAGACATACCTCCCTGGACTACTTGAAGAGGGCATTAATAGAGCCCTCAAATTATGTGTCCCAGACTGGTATGAGTTTCGCACTGAACAGCATTCTACTTTCTCCAAGAATGATACTACAATATGAATAAATTATTGACTTTAATAATCAGCTTAGCTTTTGGTGTTGCTCCAAGGGGATACAATATTTGTCAGCATGGGAGGATATGGTCAACAGACCAGTCTGCTTTGCCAGGGATGGTCTGCACCTTTCACGCTAGCCCTTTAAATATTTGCTAAAATATTTTCCTTCCCCAGAGCATTTTTTTCTAGGCAATGTCAAACTGACTGACGCATCTTCTGATGTAGCAAAACCAACCCTGAAAAATATAAAGGTGTTATTGTTCAATGCCAGGAATATAAACAAGAAACTCCAGTCCCTCCCAGCTTTCCTCACCTTGGAGAATGTAGACATTTGTGCAATTACTGAGACATGATTTAAAACTGAGGAGAGCAGCCTAGCAGTACAGAACTTAGGCCAGCTGCTGCACTGGCAGGGACTAAAGGTGGAGGTGTTTTGAACATCAAAAACAATTGTATCTCTAGACTGATCAAATTGAATGATGAGCTTTAGCTTCTCCACATATGAATTGCCATAGGCAAAGTCCCATACCATATCCTTGTAAGCTACAGGTCCCTCTTTATGATCATGGAAACCCATAACACATACTGGATTCACTCAACATTCAACCCAGTACTATATGTATGGGTGACTTTAACTACTCCACTATAAACTGGGAGACATACATGACTCCAAAAATGCAGGATTAGAGATTCCTGGAGTTTGTCAACACAAACACTGTAGAAAAGATAGTCCATAATCCCACAAAAAGAGCAAACATACTGGAGTCTGGTTCTCACCAAAATGGGAGAATGCTGCACTCCGCTGATCTAATGTCCTCTTTGGTAAGGTTAGACTATAAATCTATATCCTTTGAAATAAAATTAAAACGTAGGACCCAAGGGAGCCCGCAGGCAGGTGCACGGGGGGTGTACTTGCAACCCCCTGGATTTTCTTAAGTTATCTGTGATGATTTGTTGAAATCGAAAAATGTACTGGCAAAAACTACATTTTTCCATTTCAACTTACTTTTTTTTTCTGTGAAGCCTGCATCGTTCGGAGGAGATGTTATTGGAGGTTGCAGTCGCATGATGCATATGATGAGCCTCAGTTCCTCCTCAAACTACATCTCCATCTCTGACCGTTAACTGTCTGTTGCATAGAGTTTGAATGACAGTGGGCAGCAGATAGAGTAGAGTGGTATCCTGAATGAAGATTTTTTTGTGACCAGTTCAGACATCCTCGTGTGGTGCTGTGAAATTGTAGAACTGAAAGTACGTAACATTAACGGTGATCACAGACAGGGAACCGGAGACAAGAAAGAAGCTCCTGAGGTTTTTTTTTATTTTTCTACATTGAATGGCAGCTTCCTAGCTTGGCGCCAAAACGTGAAAGCGGCACACTTAAGTCTGTGTGTTTAATTGCTTATTTACTATTACTCCCTTACAATTTTCTTCAGAGTTTGCTGAGTGTTTGCCTTACTGGGTAAAATAATAAACAAAACCCAGAACCTTGGTACCAGGAAGCACCAGTAAAGATTTTTGCAGCTACATTGCCTTGCCTGTGTTTTTTTTATTATGTTAGTTTTTTTTTAGTTTTTTTTTTTTTGGAGTGTTTGCATTCTTACTGGGTAAAGCAAGTCACATAAGAAGTTTTGTTCCATTTTTTTACATATTTGTATAGTCCAGAAAAACTATGTAAGTTAGGTAATGTTTGACACTGAACATTAAATGTACACGTTGACATATGTGTATCAGTATGTATACACAGTATATGGGTAAGCTGCACCCTTACCTTGCTAATAGTTCTCAACAAATCACTACAAATCTCAACAGAATACAGGAGAATTTTAAAATATTAGTAATGTTAACTAGAGACATTGTCAAAATAAGAGAATGCAAATTAATATACATTTTCTGAAATAAAACAATTCTGTAACTCTAATTATTGTCATTATTTATTAATAATTGACTAGGCTTAAAATGGCCCACAAGGCCAGTTATCCCAGTACTAATCTATTAACCTATAAGGTATAACTCACTAGATTTTCTCCAAAAGTGACTAGTGTTAGGAAGGATCAAGATGTAAGAGCTAAACTATGAATCAGAATTATGGGTGTCCCAGAAAATCAGGGACAGCTGAAAGGTACCTTGCTTGTGTTCATTCACTTATTACTGGCTTTATCCTAACAGGGTCATAGCACAACCATGTTTAAGATAAAGAAAATATAATCATAGAATGAATTATCTTTTTTTTTGTTTTTCTCATTTTCACCCAACCAGTTGTAGTTGTTGTGGGGCTCCCACTAAGTTATGGATGACCGATTTATTTCAAGCACATTTTCAAGAAATTGTGAGTTTCAAGAGAAGAGAATTTTACTGCTGCTCAAGCTAAGTTTGCTTAAAATGTGCAACTGTTTTGTTTAGCAAATTGTGGTACAGAATTTTAAAGCAGTGCTAGTAGCACAGCAGGTACCATACTTGCATCTTGATACAGAGGGCAGTAGCTTCTACTCCCACAGCATGTAAATTTGTATTTTAAGGGGGTGGGGTACTGCAGTCCTTAGTATGTCCTCCTTTGGATGAGACGCCTAGTAACTATGAACCTCTTTTTCACCTTGTCACCCATTCCTTTTTGCAATATACCAGCTTACCATTTTGTTTAATGTAACATAGGCAATTTATTCATCAAGTGCAACAGGCACTGAATTTGTAGATGAAACACTGAAATATAAGTTGTTTTCTAGCAACAACCTCTTCATTAGTTTCAGATCTTTTTAATGTGGAATTATTCAGATAACTTTTACTTCTGCAGATATTGTGCATATTGACTGATATTGGTGGATTGTAATGAGAGAAGGTTTAATGGCCTTTTATGGTTAAAATGTTCTGAACTGGGCAATTTGTCATTTATGGTTCATATGTTTTGTTTCATTGCTTACTGAAAAAATGTTCAAAACTATAAATTTAAAACACACTCTAACAAGTGGTGCTATATTATACAAGGGATATAATTTAATAATTATTATATAATTAATACAATCAAGAAGGTGAATCACAGAATTTTGTATGATCCTAAAAATGTGTACAAGGGGGCCTATGATTTGAAAATAGCCCAAAGGTAAACTTAACCTGCCACTGCCCAGATGCATTTTCTTTGAATGTGGGTTTCAGTGGTGTTTCAATGAATGTGAGTTTCAAAAGCAGAGAAGTGTTAATGCTAAGTATGTTTTCATTTTAAGACTATTGCTTTGTTTAGCAAATGTCTCAGTGTTTGTGTTATAAATTTGAAACAAAAGTTGTAAAGTAAATTCAAATATTTGCTGTCATTGTAGAAGTAAAGTATAAAACAGTATGCCTACTAAGAGTTTTGAGTGATGTTTATGTCAACTGGAGAGAAGTAGCCAAGTAGTGGGACACTGGAATGGTTTATGTTTATGTGTGTGGGGGGGCTCTGGGTTTGCACTCCCCTGCAAACAATCCTGCAAGCTCCCTTGCTAGGACCCCAGCTAACCATAGAAAACTTAAGATTATTCTAAGACAAAGTTCCTACTACTAAGAGATAACCTGGCAAAATTTCATGCCTCCCCAAACACTGAGAACACTGTTCCCTATGCACAATTTTTCACGGAGTCCCTGCACGATCACGTTAATTGATGAATTGAGATAGCTGTCTCCTCAAGGAATAAGTACAAAACAACACTAGAAACAACTAAACCACCTGTTTGCATTGTTAATGGTTAAGCCAAATTCCTTCAAAACTAACATGATGTGCTGAAGATTAACACTGCTTTATTTAGAAAAAAAGTCCAGAAACCATGGTAAAAACACTTCAAATTTAATGCTAAATACAATCAGTGTTTTTGTTCTGCTATTAGAACTTCATCAGAATTACCTTCAAAAATACATACATACATACAAATATTACAAGCACGGGCATAAATACCCTTCTAGCTTGCCAATATACCAAAACACTTGTCCCCATAATAAGTGGCTAGGCTGTACTTAAAAAGATCTAAACTGGTATTTGCTTTAATGTAATTTGTTAGTCTGTTCCATGCATCAGCTACTCTGTCAGAGAACCAATTAGTACACTTCTCATTCCTACAGAATCTTCTACACAGGCTGTCTGATGATTCTCTAGTTACAGTACATTTTGTTAGCCCCAAACATTCCCAGAGGTAGCTGTCCCTAAATGCCCTATATACCTGAATAAAATCTCCTCTTAGATATCTGTAAGAGACACTGTACAAGTTCAGATATTTTAGTCTTTCATAATAACTTAGATTCTCACATCCATGGATGCCCTTGGTATATTTCCACTGTACTCTTTCCAGTTTACTCATGCCTGTCTTCTCATAGGGTTTCCATATTGTTATTCCACACTCAAGTTTGGGTCTAATGTAACTAACAAACAATGACTTCATTATTTTTATTTTGCTAGACTTTATAAATCTTTTTATACAACATATAGTTCTATAACTATCATTAAACAATTGGTTGATATGATTAGAAAAACTCATAGCTGAATCTACCAATATACCCAAGTCCTTAAATGATGACTACAGTTTCAATCACTGTGTACTGTATTAAATAGTCATCTTTCAGTTTATGTCTCCCAAATCTCATGTGCTTCGTTTTTGATGTATTTATCAGCATGTTATTCTCCTGTGCCCAAATGGTCAATTTAGTCAAGTTATTTTGCAGACATGCCTTACCTGTAACACTTGTAATCAGCTTACCCAATTTCAGGTCATCTGTGCATAGACTGTAGAACATCTCAGATGAAAAAGTTAGGTCTTAAAGATACAATCTAAACAAGTAAGGGCTTACAACAGAGCCCCGTGGGACACCCTGACTGTAACCAAGGTTTCACCTGTCCAGTGGCTGTATGATACTTGCCATGTCCTATTTGTGAGCCATGCAGCTATCCATCTTATAAAGAGTACATCAAAACCTAGTTGTACTAATTTATTGATCAGTGCTTTGTGTATGACCCTGCCAAATGCTGAAGTTAAGTGTATATAAATTACATCACAGCACAATTTTTCATTCATAGCTGTTATTATATTGTTATGGAACATCATGTTACAGGAGGTAATAGATTTATTCTCAACATATGCATGCTGACATATGGTTTCAAGTCCCAACCTGTCCAATTCTGACAATAACTTATCCAATATTACCTTCTCCATTAATTTTTCACAACATGAAAGTAGAGTTAAGGTCTATATTATTCTGGGCTTGTCTTACTCCCCTTCCCCTTAAAGACAGGATTAATAAGTGCATGTCTCCAATCTTGAGGAATATGCCCATATTTATATGACCTAGTGAATAATAAATATAATGGTGCTGTAAGTTCTTGCTGAAGTGTTCTCAGGCTATTGTTACTAATTCCATCTCCTCCCTGCACTTTGTTTGGATTCAGTTTGCTCAGTTCTTTTTCAATATAATCTAATTTGATTCCAGTATCTGAGGTTACCTAGATGTCCCAAGGGCAACTCATCACCCCCTTTGTGGAGCCAAACTGCTTTGAATCAGATTTTGTAAATATTTTTATAACCTGTTGTGTCTGAGAATACATTTTAGAATCTGCACAGTTTATCAATTTGTGTTTCTTTACTCCTATTATGCTCAATATCTTTATATATATTTTTTCTTCAAATGTTTCTTGATCTTGTCTCACACTATGCTTAATTTGTTTGTCCAGCTTGTTTATTTCAGTTTTCAAAGTTGTAGTTCGACCTCTCTTCCATTTCTTATATTTTTTGTCTCTAACCTTAATCATAAATCTTGTTCTTTTGGAAATATATACCCCTGAGGTTGTATGTCTAGATCCTGATGTTAAACATTTTTTTGACTTTTTGTACCCAACCAATTTCTCTTTCAAAACATTCCACATTCCATATGCAGTTTTTCCACTGAACACCTCACTCCAGTTAGTTTTACATAGTGACTGTTTTGCTTCCATATAATCAACAATTAACCTTCTGTGCACTGATTTAGATTTCACTGGGTCCATTTAAGATGTTAGTTCATGTACAGTTTCTATGCTTTCCTGCTTTGTTTTTCTTTTTGGTTTACTGTTCATGGAGAGCAGAGATGAACGGGCTAGCATCCCAGTCAGGGAAGCTGGTTGTACTCAAGGACAGGCTATCAATCCTCATTGCATTATTGGAGAGCTTACTCAGGTTATTCAAATGCTCTCTCAATCATTATTGGGCAAACATTTAAATAAAGGTGACATTTCTCTTCTGTATAACCAAGAAATACTGTTTCAAATGGGATGTGCAGAACCATTAACCCAGAGAGAGGGAAACGATAGACAACTAAGGAATACTCGATGAAATCATGATGGAAATAAGAATAAAGAGCAACATAAGGACTTCATTAGTAGTCATATTAACAGTGCGAGCAGTTGGTTTTTGTGGTCAGTTTGTGCACTGTTTCTCTGCTTCCCTGCTTTGTTTTTCTTTTTGAAACACTAAAAACACACTATCCTAGTAGAATTCTAATATCAATAGGTTATATAACAAAAGGAAGAAAGTCATGGCAAAAACTAGGAACAGCAATGCTCAGAAGGATTAAAAATTTCTCACCAAGAAACCTAAAGGACAAATCAAATCTACTAAAGCCAAATTTGAGGTGAAAATAGTCTCCCGGCTAAGGACAATTATAAGACTTTTCTCTAGCAATGTCTACAACCTTAAAGGCAGCATAAACAACTTGCAGAACCAGTTGTCAATGGAGCTACCTACACAGTTTCAAAAGATATAGCAAATCTACTGGTTAACAAATTCAGCTCCAGTTTTACCCTGTCTCTCCCCAGACACTGCTTAGGAAATACCATCAAACATAATTTCCAAAATATCATTAGGGAACTGGTCCTCATAGCACTCTTCAAGGCCAAGCACACCACATCTATAGGCCCAGATAATATCCCAGGATACCTCCTAAATAGCATAAAACATGACATATCAGGACCACTGGAATAATTATATATTTCTCTGGACAATGGTATAGAAAATGTGGCAATTATACTGTATAGCACAGAAACACACACACACACACACACACACACACACACACACATATATATATATATATATATATATAGATATATATATATATATATATATAAACACGCACACACATCTCTCTCCCCCGCGATATATATATATATATATATATATATATATATATATATATATATATATATATATATATATATGTATATATATATATATATATATATATATATATATTCACCACTAGAGCTAAATTTGGAGAGTAACTTTTTTTTCTTTATTATGGATGGTAAATATTTCAAATAAATTAATGGGGCAGCTATGTCCACAACATCTGAACATTTGATTTTACCATGGTGGGAAAATGGATTTTTGTATAAAAATGAATTATATAAAAAATTGACCTTTTTGAAAGATTCATTGATTGTTTTTATTTATTTATTTTCTTAAATGGACTGGTACTTACAATGAATGCAGTATGAAGTACATTTAAACATAGCTGATAAACAGTACTTTTTAATATTTTTTCAAATGGACAGCTAGCTACAACTGTACAATATTTGAATGGTGAAGATGATTTTAATACTATGGGCAATACTTTATTTTACAAGATATTTAAAAAGGACACTTGTGATAAGTAGTTCCACCTGAATAGTTTTTACCCTTTTAATATGAAGAAAAATGTTATTAAAGGCTTCTTCAGAGTCTTCTATTCAACATCTGTAGATGAAGAGTTTCTAAAAGAAGTAAAAATAATACAGAATATGTTTGTAGAAAGATGTTATAATTGTCTTCTAGTTATAAAACTAGCTAATAAGTTAGTTATTAGATGGAATCTATGTTTTACACCCATTTTGAATACTGGAGACAGTATACATATGGAAAATATGTTCAATATTGACCTGAGTCCGCCTGTCTCATTACTACTTCATAGATTATGGAGAGATTAAAAATATAATAATAAATATTTGGAAAAGAGTACTTGGTAATGTGAAGATGATAATTTTAGGTATATGAATTAGGGATTCTTGTGTACAAAAATATTATTGCATAAATACAAAGCATCATATTAGTGTCTTAATTGTTCCTGTTGTGGATATATGAATAACACCCATCATTTATACTTGCACCATACTGGGACATCTATTTCCCCTCCTAGTGACTGCAGTTCTGCAGGCATTAGAAGTGTTACAATCTTGTGATCGTTTTATGCTGTGAATCACAGCAATTTGCCTAGCTATTTTCATATAATTATGTTATAAATTATGTTATCAAAAGCAGAAATGAAAATAAAGTTAGTTTAACTATTATATAAAATGAAACCTTTCTAATCTGACAGCAATACATTTGATTTTATCATACAGTGAATTTTAATTATATGATTCTAATTCATACATTATCCATGTGAGTATAGTACATTTTTGTTTTGTGATTTTTCAGTGCTGAAGGTGTGGGTTTTTTTTTTTGTTTGTTTGTTTTACTTCGCCAGTAGATGAAAGCCCTACCCCAGAAATTATATCATTATATAATTATAAAACAAACCAGTATTTAATTAGGTTTCTACTGGTTATTTGCAGTCATGAGTTTTAACATAAAGACTGTACCATTATTACATGAAAGTTTTCATTAAAGTATTATGTTTCATAGCTTTTTTTTATTTACAATCTTCAAGGTCATTTTTATTTATTTGTTTATTATTCATATTTATTTGCCAGGGTAGGTAATGATCATAATTGACGAAATTCTTTAGTTAAGTCATAGGTTTGTTCTGTATGTATACTATATATGTAAGGAAAAGAAGAGCTTTGAAGTTAAACTATGCTGGTTAGGGTTTTGGGTAATGGTCATGTGAGGATAGTATCAGTAACCAATCCATGGTGGTTGGAAAGCACACATCTAGGTGTGCTTTCATTGTATTCATATTGAATGGTGATTTGTGTCAGAAAAAAGATCAGTTTAGATGAAGCCTTCAGGGACAGGATGTCGATTGTAAAATCTAAGGAACAGTAGTTACTGCATGAGGAAAGATTAATGGAAACAGAGGAAATATGCTTATAAAGCAGAGTATGTGTAATCCCAAAGATGAGAGAATTAAGAAAAAAAAAAGAAATTAATTTTACTTTATTCCAGCATACCTTTTCTTAGATAGTATTATAATACATGCAATGGCCAATGCACTGAACCATCAGCAATACAAGACTTAAAGATTGGTGACACTTCAAGAGTCTACAGAATAGTATTCAGCAAACAATAATGTCACATATTTTAATGTCTAGTTTTGTTTTGTTGTTTTTGTTATTTTATTATTTAGTTTATACCTCGGTCATAAAAATAAATATAAAAAAGATAAATGTGTTATACAAAAGGCAGTTGTAAAAGTTATGTTCAGCATTTCTGTGTATGTTAGTTGCCATTCCAGGTTTAGCTGAAACTGGAAAATAACTGTTTCAGTAATGAAAAAAATGAAATATAAGCATCATTTTTGTAAATGAAGCAAATTGCTTAATATGGCTTCACAGCATTGTCATTTTGGTGTTCATCATTTGAAAGCCCAAGCAAAAAAAATGTATACAGTCAATAGTAAAAATACTGATTTATCAGAAAGAAATAGCGTTTTAATTTCCTTATTTGTAACACATTACTCCCATGCATGTAATTCTCAGCACTTCAAACAAAAATGAGAGAAAATATATTTTTTTCCACAAGGATGAATTCAGCATGTATAACTGGCAAGCTCAGTGGGCTGGCAACATTGATAGGCATACCCTATTTGTACCGAGTACTATATGTCACACATTTTGTTGTTCAGAATATATTTTATGTGATGGTATCACTACAGCAAGAAAAAGAAGCCATGCACAGATGAGGGGAAGGGGTTAGATATATACTGTTGAGGTCTCTTATTTAAGTAAGGCAAAAAGATAAGTCTACGTGGCATTTGATCGTACTGTAAGTGATAAAGTTCACACTGTAGAAAAATTAAAACTCTTTGGATTGCTGAACTAAAACAGTGCTAAAGCTGTATGTTAGAAAAGAAGAACAACAGGGCAAACATGATAAGTAAATTATAATTAGGACAGAAGCGGACATGCTTTGTAATCCATATGAAAAAAGGATAGTGTATTCGTGTATCATGTTTCTTTATATTAATTCAAAACTTTGTGTTGCTAGTAAGGTCAGTTATATCTTAATCACAGAAAAGAGTACTGAGTCACTTTTTTCTAAGGTACAAGAACAATGCATATGTAAGCATTTTGTTAACTAGATATGATTGCTTAATACAAGAGTCAACAACCTGCATTTGTAACCATTAATAACAGATAAGGTGTCACTTATTTGTCCTGTAGTGCTGAGAATATCAAAAGTTTGATGCACATTACTTTCTGTGACCTTGTGTAAATCAATATCTGACAATAATGAGAATACCTTTTCTCCATACTAAGCGATTTATATTGCTACACATTTTCAGTTCTTAGCTTCCTTCTTTTCACAACTGATTCTGTTAATTTTCAAGATAAAAGTATGAAACAATGCTTCTTTATATCATGTTAACACCTTGTAAGAGACCTAAATGGAATTGCAATGAATGAATGGACACTGTAAATTCCCAAAGAGTGCACTTAACGTTTACAGCACTAAAGTATATAGTGAATAATTATGTACAAACAAGCAGGACATGAATAACTCACATACACACAGCTCGTGTACAGCTGCATATAGCAATCTCTTGCTATAAACTTGCCATTGGATATCTTTCTTGTTATTCAGATAAAAGGAAGAATATTGAAATTTAACAACATGGATAGTGAGAGTAAGGAATTTTTTAAATAAAACCTATTAAATAAATAATTCAAGTTCATATTGATAAAAGTTTAAAAAGGACAGGAAGTCTGTCATGTCCAGTATGTGCAGGTGCTTTGAATGTACTGGAGTTATTTTATTCCTTTTACTGTAATGCAGTCTTAATTTAAACTAGGCCACACATAAAGCACATGCTCTGAAAAGACTAATTTTTGGCATTTTGAGATGATTCCTCATCTAAAGAACAGGAAAATACTATTTTCTGTTGCACTTAAATGTTGTCCAGTGAATCATACAACTCCAGTGCTATTTTATTCAGTAACCTTTACTTTTTTATTGTTTGGTTGCAAAACTGCTTTGATGGCAAAATGGTTAAGGTGCTTACCTTAAAGACACAAAGTGCAGGGTTTGGTTCTCACATGGGGTAACTGTCTAGGCTTCAAATGGCCCAAAAGGTCAGTTAGCCTAGTACTAATATATGAACTATGAACTATCTATGAGTTTATACAGCTGCATAGCAAGGGTGGGGCTGTGGATTGACTGTAATACTGCAATAAGCCAATCTGCTCCCTATAGTAATATCCAAAGACTTGTTTTTTTGCTCTTCACTTGAAGATCTGAGGGGGTGTGGATTTGGTGGTTGACTGACTGTATTGTTTTGGCGGAGGTGTCTGTCTAATTAAAAAAAAGTTGACCTCCATACTGGTTAAACAAGATAATGACCTGGAGCTACTCAACATTGTAGTGTGTGTGTGTGTGTGTGTGTGTGTGTGTGTGTGTGTGTGTGTGTGTGTGTGTGTGTGTGTGTGATGCCCCCATGGCTAGAAGAACTCATAAAATATATTTGGTGGTGGGTAGACTCAAACCCTGTACCTTGGCAGTAGGTAGCAAGAACTTGAATTCCCTGCCCACCACCATTTGTGAAAGTTTCATATTGCTGTTCTGTTCCTCACAAAATCTGTGGTTTTCTGGAAAATAATGACAGGCATTTGAATTTCAGACTTCATATTCTTCAGAAAGTACATGGCAACACAAAACCTTTTATTCTAGCAATTTTCTGTTAATAAGATCATTGTTGGTTTTGTGCAGGTTTTTTGTGCTAACAGGCTGAAAGCTACAGTGAGAACTGAGTTCACTGGATATGTTTGGGGGCTGTATTCCACCATTATTGGCTTTGTCTAGGTGTTTTGTGCTAAGAAGTTGAGAGCTATGGTGAGAACTGAATTCACTAAATGATAGCCATTTAAGTTTCAGTCTACATGTCTTTCAAGAAACAGCTGATTTGGCATAGTGGTATATTGCTCTAACTATAGTGCAGAGGGTCCTGGGTCCAAGACTTGGCAATGAAATGCATGGTAAGTAAGACTGCATTTTATTTTAGCAACTTTCCAAGGTTATACAAGCAATGTTTAAAACGTGTCCCTAGTTTTTGGGCTTTTGTTCCTCCCCCCAATAAATTTTAGCTTTTTCCAAATTTCTTCTGCTTCAAAGTTGAGAGATACAGTTGAGTGTTGAGTGGATTTTACAAGGAGCTGAGAGCTTGAAGAGAAGTTTAGTACTGCTTATGCTGAGTTAGCTCGCATTGCTAATAGCACAACAGGTAGTATACTTGCTACTGATGCAGAAGACTGTGGGTTCTACTCCCACAGAATATAGATGCACTGCTGATACTGTACTGTGTTGTACTTTTAAAGAGAGTAGATGCTGCAGTCCTGAGAATGTCCTCTTTGGCAGAGATACCTAGAAACAATGAACCTGTTATCAGTTTGCCATAAATTCCCTATTGCAATATTACTAGCATATCATTCTTTTTATATAACATAGACAATTTATTCCTCAAGGGCAGCAGGCACTTTATTTGTAGATGAAAGAATGAAATATAAAGTTGTGTGCTAGCAACAACCTCGTAATTAGTTGCAGATCTCTCTAATGTGGAATTCTTTAGATGACTTTTACTTCTGCAGAGATTGTGCATATTTACTGATACTGGTGGATTGTAGAAGTTTGAGTAGACTTTTATGATGGAAATGTTCTGAATTGGGCAGTTTTCTCATTATTAGTGCATGCATTTTGTTTCATTGTTTAATAGAAAAATGTTCAAAACAATAAATTTAAAATGCCTTCTAACAACTGTACTGTATTATACAAGGAATGTAATTTAATATAATTGGGAAGGTGTATCAAAGAACACATGTATGTTTCCTGTGCATGGGGCCTATGATTTGAAAACAGCCCAAAGTTAATCTTTATCTGCCTCTGGCCAGATGTATTTTCTTTGAATGTGGGTTTCAATGCTGTTTCAATGAATGTGAGTTTCAAGGGCAGAGAAGTGTTCATATTAAGTCTACTTTCATTGTGAGACTGCATTGCTTTTTTTAGCAGATGTCTATTAGTGTTTGTGCTGTAAAATGTAAAATAAAACTTTTAAATGAAATCCAAATCATTGTCGAAGTAAAGCAGTATGCACATTACAGTGCTTATGGTAAATGGGGCGAATTAGCCAAGTAACTGGACATTGGAACAGCTGCAGGGGGAAGGCCTCATTTGACCATGATTTTGTGAGGGGGGATGGGTGGCAAACTCAGACAGACCTGGCTGAACTATACCTCTCAACTGTCTAGATATTTGCAGATTGAATATATTTTTGATTCTTATTTTTGGTTTGTTCCTCATTACATTTGTGGTTTTCTGACAAATCATTTAGGAATGAAGTCACTAAATAATGACAAACATTGTGTTTTAGACTTTATACCCTTCAGAAAATGCATGCAAGACCTGTTATTCTGTCAAGTGTCTAAGTTTATACAAGAGCAGTTTTTAGTACTGTTTGTATGTTCCTCCAATATATTTGGCCTTGTCCAAATTTCCTGCGTTAAGAGGTATGTGCAAACAAATCACTTTATAGAATTAGGTATATCCAAACCTCTCAACTGTCCCTGATTTTGGCTCAAAATGTTGCTGTCCCCCTAATAAACAATCTGCAAAATGGCAAATTTGGAAGAAAACGTGGAGGGTTTACAATTAATAAATAATTGTAACGATCAGAGTTATAGATTACTTTTAATTTCAAAAATGCATGTAGATTCTCTTATCTTGTCAGCTGCTCAAGTTAACAGTACTAATATTAAAAAGGTGTCCCTTCTTTGACAGGTTCCCAGCTGTATTGTGTGGCTATTTTATATTTTTGCATCACATTTTTGGTCCATTTTTCATAAAATTGTGGTTTTCTAGCAAAATAGTTGCAAATCATTAAATTAATGACAGACATTTGAGTTTCAGATTTCATACCCTTCAGAAAATTCATACTAATGCAAGACCTAATTATCTTTCTAAGTTTAGAAGAACAATATTTAAAAATTGTCCTAATTTTTGGACCTTTGTCCCACTTCTATTTATGGCTTTGTCCAGATTTCTTGCTCTGAGGTTGATAGGTATGACAAATGTGTTAGGGCCATCACCGTTAGCCAGAGACATTATAAATTGTGACATACTTGTCGCACCCCACACCCCCATGTAGTGTCCAAGAAAGGCAAGGAGCAGTTATGTAGTGTTAAGTGTGCAGAGTATCCCTCCATCCAAGGTAGACATAAATACTACAGTGGCTTTTCATCTGTCCATCTCCATTAAGCCACTGCTAAAAATGAGAGCTGCCAAGTTATAGCCAAAAGGGTGCACTTTTGAACATCTTTTGAACTGTTTTCCCTGAAAGTGTAATTTTCACTATTTCCACCAGATGGAGACCTCACAGTTTTATTATATCACCACAAACACATATCTACATACGTTTTTATTATTTTACCATTTTTTATTTCTTTCTTATTTTTTTGCTTATATTTTTAGAACATTACTGTACTTGTTGTCTTTGGAGATTAACTGAAACTAATTGTTTTAATTTACAGTTTACTATGTTTGTAAACAAAACTCATGTCAGGTCAAAGTTTGTTTTGCAAAAGGAAGTTGTCTTACTAATTTTACCTTGAATGTTGTTCCTATTGGATAAAAGTTAATTGGCATGGGGTATAATGAGCAATTTACATTGTAAAAGGTTTTTTACATCTGTGGAAGTTAATTGAAATGAAAATGTAGTGTGATTTTAAAGCGTTTATGTATCTGTTCTTTGGTGCTGTTACAGGTTTTGCCTAGTGGTTTAAAGCTGGATTTTTTACCATTCACTGCCTAATTCTCCTTCAGCTGCCCTTCTTTTGGTAATTAATAAACAGAGATATAGGTAACCTCATCTCTTGACCCACCTCAGTTTAGATTCATCAAGGGTAGGTCCTGCCTACTTATTCTGGTCAATTTCTTTAAAAAAAGTCATTGAAGTAATGGGTGAGGATAAATCAGTACACACTGCATGTCTGGACCTTGCAAAGGAGTTCCCAGCTAAATGAGCTTGTCGGATAGCAAACTGGCTTACTAACTGAACCCAAGAAGTAAGGGAATGGAAGGGGTCTACCCCCTACAAAAGACTAGTCACTAGCAGAGTGCCTCAGGGTTCATACCTTGGGACGATCTTCTTCAGAATTTATTTATCAGATGTCAAAGCTAATATTAAGGCTTGGTGGTTAATTGTAAACTCTCCAGAGGACACCCGGATCCAACAAGAGGGCCTTTCACAAACAAATAGCTGGTCTCAAAACCATAGACTAAATGTTAATAACAAGAAATATATGATCATATCCTTTGAGAAATGCAACTCTCCTTTTTTTAACTATCACACTGACAACCTTCCATGGAAAACTGATTCCATAGTTAGAGATTTGGGAACCAATGTCAGTAATGAACTCTCCTTTAATCACTATGTTTCCACTATTATTAAGTAATATCTATAGGTGTGGCATCCATTATGGGATGTAATTTTTTCACTGTAGTGAGCTCTCATTAAGCTGATAACTGAGGATGATGTCCCTTTCTGTATGTACCTGCCCAAACACGTCACTACTTGAATGACCATAACACTTCCTCATTAAAATAATCAAGTGCCTAAATCATAAAAGCTATGCAGAATGTCTCAAAGCATTGTATCTTTTCTTCATATCATAGATGCTGTTGAAAGACAAACAATGTCTTCTGTATGAGCCTCAAAAGATGCTATTCTGTCAGGCTAAGACCTATAGCACTTTCACAAGTCCATTAGTATCAAACCATCGCTTAAGGACCTAAATCTTTTTAACAAAATTAATAGAACATGCTGAAGGGATGGGTATGTATCACAGAGAATGCTATTCCTATGGAACCATCTTTCACTGCCCATAAAGCAGAGTGCTTCTCTTACTCTATTAAGTAAGTTGGATGAATGGTTGGGTAACCCACAAATTCATTCCCAGTTTAGCACCAATGGCTCTCATGGATATTGGGAAACATGTAATTACCCCCAGCGTATACTTGTTTGGCCTGTCTCTGGATATTCATAATGCAAAATTTAAGAGGTAACAATTATCAGAGGAATGCAAGACTAAGCTTCTTAACATCCTCACAGATCAATAGCCTAGTAAGTGCCTATGAACCTATGCACCTAAGGGGAATGAAATAACATAAATTAATGGCTGACAACTTATTGGAGCTTGGTAGAATTCTAGAAATCCTAAGAGAGATGAAAAGGACTGGCAAAACCACTAACTAATCATTTCTTGATTAAACATGGTATGGTTGAAAATCGTTGGATATCGAGAAGGAAGATTATTGAAGCTTACCTTAAGGAAATAGTTTTAGAATGTCTAGAAGCTAGCAGGGTAGAGGCCCAACAAAGGGTTGATTATTCCACACAAATCTGCTTGATTCACTAGTCTGAGCAGTCTTTCATTACATCCGAGTGACGCCTCCAGGTGCATCTGCAATTAACCCCTACTGCTCCTCTAGGCGTCAAATATTACTTGTTCATACTTGCATTAATAATTCCAAAATCACGCTACATACAAGGTATCAGAATATTTTATCTTGAAGCATACATGATGGCAAACACAATTGTATTGATATTTGACCTCTGTCAATGAGTATTTATTAGAATTGTAAGGTGATAACTTCATTTATAAGGCTTAG